>NC_057814.1:475920542-475953761 GCF_018294505.1 Triticum aestivum | reverse complement strand
ACCCTCGTGGGACCCTCGTAGCTCCACCGACCTACTTCTTCCTCCTATATATACCTACGTACCCCCAAACCATCAGAACAGAAGCCAAAACCCTATTTCCACCGCCGCAACCTTCTGTACCCGTGAGATCCCATCTTGGGGCCTTTTCCGGTGCTCCGCCGGAGGGGGCATTGATCACGGAGGGCTTCTACATCAACAGCATAGCCTCTTCGATGATTTGTGAGTAGTTTACCTCAGACCTTCGGGTCCATAGTTATTAGCTAGATGACTTCTTCCCTCTCTTTGGATCTCAATACAAAGTTCTCCTCGATTCTCTTGGAGATCTATTTGATGTAACTCTTCTTTTGCGGTGTGTTTGTCGAGATCCGATGAATTGTGGGTTTATGATCAAGATTATCTATGATCAATATTTGAATCTCCTCTGAATTCTTTTATGTATGATTGGTTATCTTTGCAAGTCTCTTCGAATTATCAGTTTGGTTTGGCCTACTAGATTGATCTTTCTTGCAATGGGAGAAGTGCTTAGCTTTGGGTTCAATCTTGCGGTGCTCGATCCCAGTGACAGCAGGGGAAACGACACGTATTGTATTGTTGCCATCGAGGATAAAAAGATGGGGTTTATATCATATTGCATGAGTTTATCCCTGTACATCATGTCATCTTGCTTAAAGCGTTACTCTGTTCTTATGAACTTAATACTCTAGATGCATGCTGGATAGCGGTTGATGTGTGGAGTAATAGTAGTAGATGCAGGCAGGAGTCGGTCTACTTGTCACGGATGTGATGCCTATATACATGATCATACCTAGATATTCTCATAACTATGCTCAGTTCTATCAATTGCTCGACAGTAATTCGTTTACCCACCGTAATACTTATGCTATCTTGAGAGAAGCCACTAGTGAAACCTATGGCCCCGGGTCTATTTTCCATTATATTAATCTTCCTTCAACAAGCTATTTTTATCTTTATTTACTTTGCAGTCTTTACTTTTACTCTTTATCATAAAAATACCAAAAATATTATCTTATCATATCTATCAGATCTCACTCTCGTAAGTGACTGTGAAGGGATTGACAACCCCTTTATCATGTTGGTTGCGAGGTTCTTATTTGTTTGTGTAGGTGCGTGGGACTCGAGTGTGGTCTCCTACTGGATTGATACCTTGGTTCTCAAAAACTAAGGGAAATACTTACGCTACTTTACTGCATCACCCTTTCCTCTTCAAGGGAAAACCAACGCAGTGCTCAAGAGGTAGCACCGTGGAAGGTAAGCTTTGTTAAAAACTCAAGCTCAGAGGGCACCGAGCCCCATCCTAGGTGCCACCAATCAAAGCTCACCAGCGCGCCATCGCAGAACAAACGCTGGGAAGATTCGAACACACTACTGCAGTCGAAAGTTCTCCGGAACCTGATGAAGAAATCAGCCGGCGGCGGACAGACTTCGACGAGCAAGTCACTTATTTGGATGCCGCGCGCAATGCTAAGAGCTTTGACAAGGTCGTTCGGCGAGACGGGAGGCCGGTCGCCGTTGATGGTTACCATCAGCACTTTGCCGGCAAACTGGTCGTCAAGCGCCGCCATGCTACTGTTGAGCGACAGCACGCAGCACCCGAAGGCAAGACGAACCTCAGGATCTCCGGCCCGGAGATCCGAATTAACCGGCGACATGATAGTGCGCTTGAGTACAGGGAGTATAGGTGGGGGATTTGGGGGAACTGGAGTAGGAATTGAGATTCCAGAGGTGGAGGAGGGGCGGGAGATTGGGGATGAAAAGGTAGCATGAATTTCGAACACGCGCCAATATGCTCTCGGCGCGCAAGCGCACGAAACACCGGTGGCACCCACATGTCGGCCTAAGAGTCCCTATTCTTTTTTAGAGCCCGACCTTTTTTAGGATCTTTTGAGAGCCCGGCCTGATAGTCATAATTGACCTATTTGGCATTGCGTTACTACTCGACCCATATTCAATGACACCTCACTGGCCCAAACAAGTGTACATCATCGAAAATACACTAAGCTCAAATTATAACTTGAAAAAGGAGATATACTCTGAACACTCGAGAATGGTGATGCCCTCATTTAGCCCACGAGCAATTCGAGACAATAAACAGTTCGAAACAACGATATATACAACATTCAAACACTGACTAGTGACTACTACTGACATAAACATCAAGACATGATAGTTCATAAGAAGTCTTGCTACACCACTAAAATGCACCCATCTACAGCACTCAGACTCTCGTGATCTAGACACGAATGACATTCTAAATAGAGGCAACTATTACATAGTAAGAGTGACATAGACGAGGATGACCAAATGACAAGGAATATGCATAACAAAAGAGGGAACTACCCATCCAGAACAAGCAGCAAAGACAAAAAGTCATTCAAAGAGGGATGATCCAACACCACCATAATTTGCAGCCTCGGTTCAGCCACCAGCGATCCGGAGACACCAGTACTCCACCCTTTCGACGCAACAGCCCAATTACCTATCAACCTAAAGGCTTGAACCACATAACTGCTTGTTGGACTCGACACATCCAAGGATCAAAGTTAATCCAGATGCCTTTGTCATTCTCACCTTCTTTTGGCTGCAGGTTGTATCGTTGACAATCAGGGGAGTTTGCTCCTGAACTCCTAGGGCTCGCCGTGTAGACACAGTTTTCCATAGCAAACAGAGCCTCTCTACCGTCAAGGTCCTTGCCAACGGTGATCTCCTGGTTAATCGGATAATTGAGTCCGAGAAACATAGAGTGTGAACCAAGGCTGTTTACCCGCCTCCAACTCAAAAATCCTGAAGGCCCAACAAGCTGGTATCCTGCTCATAGACGTAAGACGTAACAGCCACTGTCCGGATACTCACGTATTTCCCGGTGCTTGCATATAGTGGGGTTTTTGCAATATAACTTTTCTGGCTCATGTGTCTGAATGATCATCAGTCTTTTGCCATTGTCTGATCGAGCGAGGAACCACTTGTGCTTCCCTGTTTTTGGCAAAGGTGGTGTGATTACAAAGGGCAGTAACTATAGGGACACTGCATCATATCAAAAAGGACATACATTGTTAATGTAAGATCAGCATTGTTCAGAGTATGAGTAGGATAATGCAAGAAAAAACATTGATATGTCCCTGTTGGAACTGGGAGGAAAATACAGGGAAATGTATACTGGGTTCGAAAATATAGAAGTGCCATGCATGGTTATACTCATGTTATCTCACAATCAATTCTTCACAGGAAACTACCATGTCATGCATGTTATGTAATCATGTTCTGTCCTCACAAAAAAAATCATCAAGGAAACTAACAGACCATGCATTGTTATATACTCATGTTTTGTGGGCAAAAAATTTATGAGCATATTATTCTAGCCATTGATTGCTGAAGTGCGAACATAGGTATGTACACATGGTAAGCATTACAGGTTTTCACTACTTCCAAATATAGAGTTCTCCATATGCACATTTACTTCCCTAATGTATGGTTAGATGAAACCAACAGTGTGATGCATGTTTCTACATCATGAAAATGAGGAAACTAACATGGCCATTGATACACACTCATATTTAGTAGTACATAGATTACTATAAAATAAGGAGAATATCAATATCTTCCTAACCGTTTGATTATTCAGGGGTACAAATTGGCTGTAATGACATGGTCACAATCGCATGAATTAACTCATTCCAAATATAATGGATTTACGGCGTCTCTAATACATTGCCATAGTTCTACTCAAATTCTGCTCAAACAGGGATATGTCAATCATCACAAAAAGTTCAAACAGTGTCATGGCGTCATCATTAACATCAGATGGAAACAACTTACTCGCGTCGTCCCAGCAATACGTGGTGCCATCTGCTTTGTCGATCGCGTAGATGATGCCATTGTGTTCAATAGCATCAAGAAGTGTGTATCAGCTTTGACGAGGATCCACTGCGAGCTGAGCTATCTCCAGCTAAAGAAGGCACCGGCGGAAAGATAGGCGAGTCCCTTGTCGAACAAGGCAATTAGCTTGAAGTCTGCGTAATCCGCATGTTGTGTGGGCACTTGGCAGATTACAATCTTCTGAAAAACAAGGTGCGTCCAACTGACGACGTAATCTAGATGACTTGGACCGCGATGGTAAAACTCTATATCATGCAACGGAGGAAGGATAATCTCATGGGAGGTCTGTAAGTTCACAAGCACCAACTTTTTCCCATCTTCTCTGACGGCAGCCATCCAGTGGGAGTTCATGCCGACCCAGTACATACCTGCAAGAAGTTTCGGGCGATGGTGATCGGATCGTAGTCGAGGGAAATGATGTACGGCGGCCCACTACATACCTGCAAAGAAGTTTCGGCTAATGGAGGTCGGATTGAAGTCGAGGGGCATCATGGATGCCTCCGTATCATGGTGAGCAAATTTCGCAAGACCAGATAGCAGCAAGCAGGGTGTCTTGAAAAGCTTAGGCCTCGCTTTGATGATGGCCGTGTGCGTGCCCCTGAAGCATGCAGCCAGCCGCAGGGCGCTCAACATATCCATACACGAACAACAGAGGTCGAGGACGTCACTGGGGAGATTGCTCCAATCACGGCTCATATGGATTTTGCGCGGTTCGCGTTCGTCCATGATGGAGTTTGGAAGGTGGGGCTTTGGGGGGCTTGATTTACGGGGGAGAAGGCTCTCGGTGCTAGAGCGGCTAGCGAGGGAATAGGGGTACTGGGGGAGGCGAGCGAGGCGAGGGTACACATGGGCACAGTGAGATGATGAAGAGTGACCTCAAGATCTCTGGTGAGACGGAGATGGAATGGAGTGGTGCTTGGGGAGAGGGAGACGAGGTGAGGCATGCTATACAGCGGTAGTGACAGTGACTGCACAGTGCACAAGGTGAGTCTGACTTTGGTAACCCGGACATGCCGCCTGGACTGGTGTCACCTCGGGCGCAAGGTCTTGTCACTTCACAATGAGGACCGGATGAATAACAGTATTTTGACCATCAAGTGTACCACAGTTGTACTACTACTAGTAGTAGTAGGAGTAGTAGGAACATGAGTAGTACTCCCGTGCTAGCATGCCTCTGGGTTCACTTCATCCTCCAGGTATCATCCATATTGCGAGCAGAACCAAATTCTCGTGCATGCAGAAGCGCGAAGAAGGACTTTTCTTTTTTGAGGATAACCGCATATTCCTTAACTAGAGAATGTTGTGTCTCCCACGCACGCGCCAATATCCATCCGAACCAGCTGCGACACATTTTTTTATCCATTTGCATAGGTCCCACCTGTCAGGAGGGGTGCAGAAATAAAAAGGAATCATAAAATGTCTCGTCACGGTGATTCGAAAGGGTGACCTCAACTAGCCAGTGGAACATGTAGCGCTAGAAGGATGGGCATGTACAGGGACAGGCCCCATTCCTCAGTCTACCCGCGTAGCCTTTTCGTTTAGTCTACCTAGCCGTCTAATCAACTGCCTACAGGCCACTTCTCACATTTACTTCTCCACCAGGAACCGATTTTCCTCGGCTTCTTCACTACTCCTTCATCTTCATTTGCATCCAAACCACACTGCATTCACATTGTTTTAACCTCTTCACGTCCTCCTGGAGTACTTCTGAAGCCCCTTTAAATAATCATCTTCTTCAGTTAGACTAGCCATCTAATCCTAATTCTCCAAACCATAGCCCTCCGGTCCAGCGGTTCCAAATGGCGAAAGAGATTGAGATGCAGGTTTTTAGCGTCCAACATGTCCTCGTCGAAGGCTCGTTGAGCATAGTTGCACAGTCACCGACCACCCAAGGGTTGTTCGGAAGTGGATCAACAATGTATCCAACTCCTTCCAAAAGGTGGAGATGAAGGTCATCGGTCTCGACACAGAGTACACGGAGCGTGCCACTGGGAAGATCCAACACACCGCCGTCCTTCAGCTGTGCCTCGAAGATGATGTTTTGGTGTACCACATCATGAACGCGCCCTCCATACCAGGTGAGCTTCAAGATTTCTTGTCTGAGGAGGACATATACTTCTGTGGGGCAGCCATCGCAGGGGACAAACAGAAGTTGGAGCCGTACAACCTTGATTTGAAAAGCATCGCTGACGTACAAACCAAAATAAAAATTCCTGTAGAAGATTGTGATAAACCGACACCATCCCTATTCGACGTAGCAAATTTTGTGCTCGGAACAAATCTTCAGAAGGGTGACGAGACGCTGGCATTAAGGTCGTCTGGATGGGAGAATTATCCCTTGACGTACGAGCGGATAAAATATGCTGCCCTTGATGCCCATGTGAGTTTCGAGATAGCTTCAAGGTCGAGAGAGCTTGTTGCGAAGCCGTCTCCCACAGAAAATGAGAAGAAGAAGAAGAAGAAGAAGAAGAAGAAGATGTTGGACCAGCAGCAGGGCATTATGGATGGATGAACTATTTCCTCTCTTGTAAAAAATATTCCCTCTCTGTGTATATTGATATAGATGGACTATTTCGATGGTGTGCATGTCTTTGAAACAAGTAGTAGCGTGGGTTCGCTTAACTATAAGGAACTATTATCCGCCTAGCTTTCTCTACTACTCCTTCCAGTGATCGGTATGCATTGCATGTGTCCGTAGACATGACAGCTTGTCCATGGAAGTTCAACTACAACGACCATCACGTCTCATCCACTGCCACTCGCGATTCCCACGATGCCGCTCCAACCCACGGCACCACGTCCCCCGATGTGCGCCTCACCCCTCTCGGCCGCACCGCCCCTCTGCCTTTGTGTGCATGACATGTGGGCCAACTGAAATGCGGCGAGCATCAAGTTTCTATCACAGCCACACGTGATTCCCACGATGCCGCTCGAACCCATGACACCACACGTCCCCCGACCTGCGGCTCACCCTCTCGGCCCACTGCCCCTCTACCTTCGGGAGCATTACATGTGGACCAGCCACCTATCGGGTCCACATGTTATTGACTCAAAGGCAGGTGTCGTAAGGCGCTGAAGCTCAGACCCGAGGGTTCCCAGAGGTAAATGTAACTCCTGCGCCAGGCCTTGTGGTGCTACCGCTACATGAACTCTTGGCAAACTCGAGATTTGTTTCTTTACTATACATGCACGCAACGATTTAATGGACATTGTAATCTCAACATGTGATGGGGAGCTCTAAATTTGAGTTTGAAACTTATAGAACGAAAAAAATCAAAATAAAAAAACTGGGAGAGAGGGAGTATACCGTTGGATGTGTCCCATACGAAACAAGTCCCCTGGTTTGTCACCACGAAGATACGGTTAGAAAGGACCACAGTGTCTTCGTACTCGTACGGCAACAAATCAACCGCAGAAAGCATCGTCCACCTTTGACCGCCATGTGCAAGGTTCGTGCTATCTTCTTCAAGCTCACTGTGGTTCCATCGTACCAATTCAGGCGGTGGCCCGTTGCATGGCTGATCCCAATGTTGGACAAACGTTCTACGGGAACGGTGTCACCGTTGTAAATGTTGTGCAAATTGATGTTGGTACCCTCCCGCACATATGCAAGCCAATCTCCACTCGCTCCAAGCCTAACCTGTGAAACAGTGGGCAGGGGGAGAATTAGGAAATGGACACGGAAGTAGTCTTTAGAATGCATTTACTATGCGGTCAAACTCATCTTACCTGCTCATCGGACAAAATCCAAGTGCCCCTCAATGTCGGCATCTCAAGGGGCGTCAACTTGCAACTACGACCACGCCGCGCTGGAGAGACCCCCAAGGAAACATCCTCGTGCATTGCACGAAACATCAAGACGCATTTGTATGAGTAGTTTATCTTGTGAGAGAAAAGGATGAACGAGGGGAGGCCTTATTTGCAAATGTGGAGAGGGGTGTAGGTTTCTTTTTGCAAAATTGCCAAAGTTTTCTTCCTATCCACAGATATAAAATCGGACGGCCTATATTGCAGGGTGGCAGGCACACCATCATCACCAACTCTATTTTTTATAAGAGTAGAGACTAGCAAGATGCCCGTGCATTGCACGGAACATCAAGATCTTGTGGGAGAAAAGGATGAACGAGGAAGGCCTTATCTGCAAATGTGCAGAGGAGTGCGGGTAAATTGTCATAGTTTCCTTCCTATCCGTCGGATATAGATCGGGCGGCCTATGTTGCAGGATGGCAGGCACACCATCATCACCAACTCTGCTTTGCTATAAAAAGCAGAGTTGGTGATGATGGTGTGCCTGCCATCCTGCAATATAGGCCATCCGATTTATATTGCGAGTTATCCTAAGAAAATAAGCACATGTGAATATAAGCTCCAGGTAATAAGCCAACCAGTTCTTTTCATTGCCTTCCTTTTCAGCTTATCTTTGGTATGATCAGTGAAAAGTCTAGATTGCATTATATTTTGTCATTTTTCTACCCATATGAAAATTAATTTGACTTCCAAACATCACAAATTGAACCCACTGCAGTAATTAATATGATAGGAAAACAGACCATCACTATTTGTTCAAAATGCAAATACAAAGATACCATCTACTTGGCACAATCTACGTTGGTCAATGTCTTCCATAGAAATCCCATTGCCTAATTTAAATGAAGAACACATGACCCACATTTAAATGAAGAACTATTATTTATTGAAATTCGATGGTCCAAGTGGTTGGTTATTATCATATAGCAGCCACCTGGCATCATATAGCAGCAGCAGCTCATAGCAACTCATCATACAACAGCAGCAGTGTGCAATTAATCATATACTAGCAGCAACTCATAGCAATTCATCATATAGCAGCAGCAGGAGTAGCTCATAGCAATTCATCATATAGCAGCAGTAGAAGCAGCTCATAGCAATTCATCATATAGCAGCAGCAGGAGCAGCTTATAGCAACTCATCATATAGCAGCAGCAGGAGCAGCTTATAGCAACTCATCATATAGCAGCAAGCAACAGCTCATAGCAATTCATCATATAGTAGCAGCAGCTCATAGCAATTCATCATTTAGCAGCAGCAGGAGCAGCTCATAGCAATGCATCATATAGCAGCGGCAGAAGCAGCTCATAGCAATTCATCATATAGTGGATCAGAATGCAAATTTGGCAAAAAATCAGAGGAGATCCTCACCTTGTTGGATGAGCTCATCCTTCAAAAGCACCTCAAGGCCACGGCCTGGGAGGAGGTGAGGGGGAATAAGGCGCCTTCTGCCGTAGTGTGGCATCAGCCGTAGTTGTGCGGCGCCCGCCGGAGTATTGCGTTGGACAGACCACAGTGGAGCAGCTGCTGGAGACCATGAGAATGAGGGGCGGCGCCAGCCGGAGGAGCAGTCGGGGAGATTTCGCCCTACCCGCCGGCCATGTAGCCTAGCTGGACAGAGCATCATCGAGGACCAGGCCAGATGGGACCAGTGGCGACGGCTCGCTGGAGGAACCCTAGCGCTGCAGGCAGGGGATCGAGGTAGAGGGAAAGGGGAGAGGAGATGCAAGCGGGCAGGGCAATTGCATTTTGAGTGTAATATAGGAAGACAACAGAGTCATTTCACTATTCCCCTTCCCTTCAATTTTTAGTGAGCTTCTACCCAAAACACCCCCCTCCAAAGCAAAATAAGTTAAGCCCAAGCCCATAACTCAAAAATGACTTCTTTACATCTTTTATGGCTTATTTTGACAATAAGCTCTGAAAAGGCGGAATAGAACTGGCCCTTAACCTGCAATTCAATTCTGCGTGCAATAATGAATCACTCCTGCCTACTATAGTGTACATTTAGGCATCATCATGCATGGCATAACCTAATAAATGTGCATTCCATTGTAGAATCTGGAATATGCAATATTTATGTTAGTTCATACGTTGCACATGATGTTTAAATGCCCCTTAAATCTGGTCAGCCAAGTGATCGTCTTTAAGCCTCCTTCTTTGCCTCTTTTCTTGATACATCTGTTCAATTGCTTGTTTGCATCAGCCAGCCATACCAGAACTGTATGCTTTGATTACTTGTTGTTTTTGACCTAACACTCTAACAGAGCTTGTCAACAATTTAAACACTAAGGGCTGCTCTAGTGGGGGCTTGTCTAACTCATAGGTGACATAAAGGTTTGGCTGTACACTAAAGTAGGTTCTCCAAGAGTACCTGGAGATCCAGTTCGAAGGTATGCCTAGTTTTTACATAGTGCACACATAGTAAATGCGCATTTCATTGTGTGCAAGTGCAAGAGATGTGGCATGTTTCATTATGTGGTGTTGTTTTGTTATAATCTCATCCTTTTGTGTTGTTCACATACTGGAAAGTATGCATATTTATCTTCCAAGGAGACGAGTAACTAGTTTGTGTCACCTTGCAGAGGGGGTGCAATGAAGATAAGATTGAGGATTTCCAAGTAAAAGATGTTAGGAAGGAGCCTTGCAAGAGAAGTAGGAGCAGCGATGAGCCTGTTCAACCAGTTAAGGTAAGTCATTGTATCCAACTCAACAGTTCAATTCCTTGTTTGTTTCAGGCATAGTTAATTTGCTCTTCTCAATTGCTTTATTTGTCCTTAGTTAATGAGATGCCCAAACAATGATGCCTGATGTTGGGTACTTGTATAACTATTAGTTGACATAATTATAGGCCTTACTGTAAGTGCATCTAGTGCCACCCCTAGTTGGTTTTGGAGTATTGACGACAAACCTGGTTGAGGGACTAATGTGTTTGTGAGAATTGTAGGATAACACAAGTAGTAGTCCCTCATTGATTCGGTTTACCTACCGGGGATGACCCCTAAAATGTGTGAAGACATTGAAGACAATGGTGGTATGTGAAGATATTCAAATTGAAGACTATGACATGAGAAGACATCGCATTAAGACTTTGGAGCGCGAAGACATAGTTGTTTTGTAGTTTCATTTTCTTCTTTGTTGAGTCATAGGAACCACCGTACTGTTAAGTGGGGTCCAAGTGAACAAAGTCAGAGTGACTGAAGTGATGCTCAACCAAATCCTATGTCTTCAAGAGAAGACAATGAGAGCAAATCTTATCCAGAGCTGGATGAGTTAGCTTTACTTGTAGCCCAAGTCAAGCTGCCGCGTGTGTTTGAAATCTGACCGTTGGAACACGTGTCAGTTCCTTAGTGACCCAGGGTCATTTCGGACAAATCAGGTCGGGTTGCCTAGTGGCTATAAATAGCCCACCCCCTACACCATAAATTGGCGGCTGCTCAGAGTTAGTGCACGGCTTTTGTCGTTTGAGAGCAACCCACCTCCGAAGCTTTTGAGAGAGAGGAATCCTTGCGAGGACAAAGCCCAAAACACCCAGAGCCAAAGGGTGTTAGGCATCACTGAAGTCTTTCTGTCCGCGTGACCTGAAGACTTGTTACACTTGAGGACTGTGAATCCTCCAGCCGGTTAGGCATCGCGTTCTGAGCATCCAAGAGTCATTGTGGATCGCCGGTGAACAAAGTCTGTGAAGGTTTGGGAGTCTACCTTGAAGACTTACCAGAGTGATTGGCGATGACTAGGTGTCCTTAGCTCAAGGGGAATAAGGTGAAGACATGGTCTTCTGAGTTAAATCTCAGCCTCCCTAACCAGACGTACAATTGTCACAGCAACTGGACCTGGTCCAACAAATCCTTGTCCTCACCAAGCGACTGGTTCTATCTTCTCCCTCTCTTTATTTACAGTTTGTCTTCGTGAAGTCATTGCCTGCCTGTGTTACCTGTTTCACTTCATTGTGCGACTTCTATTGTTGTTTGGCATCATACTATCTTCCATCCTGATCATCACTACCTAGCTGCTATTAGTCTTCATGCTTTCACTTCATTGAATACTTGACTATTGCTTGCCTAGTGTAGTCCACCTTCCGCTGCATGTCAATAGGTTCATTTCTATTGTTTGTCTTCAAAACTCCCATGTTTTGAAGACTGTCATAAAAATCGCCTATTCACCCTCGCTCTAGTCGATAACTAGCACTTTCAATTGGTATCAGAGCAAGGTACTCCCTTGTTCTGTGTGATTCGGTTTAACCACCTGGAGTTTTAGCTATGTCGACTGCAGGGATAATCAAAGTCTCCGCTGCGTGCCTTGTCTTCGATGGCACTGAATATCCCTACTGGAAGAATATGATGCGCATGCATCTTGAAGCCATTGATGTCGACCTCTGGTATGTCGTCAAGAACGGCGTTCCCAAGACCGGTGAAGGTGTCACCCCTGCTGATGTCAAGAAGTTCATTCAGGTGGATTCTACTGCCAAGAACATCATCTGTGGTCATCTGACCAAAGGACAGTATGGCCGTGTGAGTGCTCTGGAAACGTCAAAGCTAGTCTGGGACTGGCTCTCCAAAGTCAACGACGGCGTCTCAACCCAGAGAGATCAAAGGATTAGTGTTCTTCGCAACCTATTCAACCGCTTCAAGGGAAACGACAATGAGAATGTCCAGCTCAAGTTTGATCGCCTTACTGACATCACAAATGAGCTTCGTGCTCTCGGCGCCACTGAAATCACCAAGCATGAAATCGTCAAGACACTCCTGAGATCACTTGACAGCTCGTTTGACACCCTAGCCCCGATGATTCAAGAACGCCCTGACTTCAAGACACTCGATCCGTCTGACATACTTGAGAGGCTCAACACACATGAGTTTCAGCTATCTGAGAAAAGAGATATCTATGGTCCCAACTATGGCCGAACTCGCGCTTTGAAGGCAAAAGTTGCTTCCTCATCTGAAGAAGAATCTGACTGTAGTTCTGGTGATCCTGAATACATTGGAAAGGAGCTTGCTATGCTTGTGAAGAAGTTCTAGAAGTTCACTACGAAGAAAGGCTTCAGAAAGTCTTCACGATCCGGCTCAAGAAATGATGAAGCTTCCACTCATGACTAGAAGAAGAGAACATGTCACAAGTGCAAGAAACTTGGACACTACATCTCTGAGTGTCCACAGTGGGACAATGAGAACAACAAGAAGAAGAAGAGCAAGGAATATGATTCTGATGACAAGAAGAAGAAGAAATCCTCAAAGTCTTCTTCCAAGTCTTTGTCCAAGTCTTCATCACACAAGAAGAGCTCATCTGGAAAGGCTCGTGCTTTTGTTGGCAAGGAGATGGATTCAGAGGAGGAGTCTGCATCTGAGGAGGCGGAGGTGGAGTCTGAGGAGGAGTCCGACTCTGGCATTGCAAGTCTGGCTCTAGCTACAGCCTACGTTGCCAAGTCCATCTTCAACACTGAAGACAATGGCTCCATCACCAACGCCGATGCTAATGACAAGGACGACTCCGCTCCCACCTACTGCTTCATGGCACGTGGTGCCAAGGTAAACTCACATGACTCTGATTGTGAATCCAAACCCAGCTACAAAACACTTGCTAAAATTGCAACTGAACAACAGAAGGCTATGGAACATACTCAAAAACTGTTAGACAAAAGCGATGACCTGTTGGACGCGGAAATGACCCGATCTCAGTCCTTAATTGAAGACATAAAAAATCTTCATGTTAAGTACCAGGAACTTGAAAGTCGTCATGAAACGCTCTCAACAACTCATGAAAAGCTTTCCTATGATTATCTTCAAAGGAAGCAAGAACTTGAGAAATTGAGAGCTTCTCATGCAGATCTTCAAAAGGAGAATGAGTCACTTCGCGCTCAACAGATCAGTCCCGCTCAGGAAGGATTTGAACCACCATGTCTAAAATGCCTTGAGCGTGATAACGCTGCTACTCTTGCTGAATGTTCTACTGCTGCTACTGTAGCAATATCTTCAACTATTGATGTGGTAACTAACCCCTCTGCTGAGGATGCCACCACTATTGCTGATGAAAATGCTAGGTTGAAGACATTGCTTGAAACAGGGATGTACAAAATTCTCAAAGGGCATCAGACACTGTGCGATGTCCTCAAAAAGCAGATTCTGAACTGAAACCCTAGGAAAGAGGGTGTTGGGTTCGAGAGGAAAATGAATGTTGATGGTTCTTACTGGAAGCCTGAGCAGTACCCCAAAACCACATGGGTTGCTGCAAAGGAACCTTCGGTGGATCCATCCACTTTATCTGGCTTCACTTGTGCTAACCCTATTATCATTGATGAATCCTTTGATGCAAACTATAAACTGTTTAAGAATCAGAATGGTGAAGTGTTTGGACCACCTATGAAGAAGATCTGGGTGCCCAAAAGGTGTCTTGAGAATCTTCCTGTGAATGTCATCATGACACCACAGAAGAAGAAGACAAACCCCAGACCAAAGGCTTCATATGGTCCAAAGGCTTCATACAGACAGAGGACTCACCTGAGTCACCCTAACGCCAATGTTTTGCAGGGAAATCATACTCAAACTTATGAATATGAGTGTGTATCGTCAAACCGCTATGTTCATAAGACTAAGAACTATTCTTCTTATTCATATGAGTACTATTCACCTCCTGCAAGGCTATTTGCTAGGCCTCCAAAGCTTAAGTTCTCAGATGCTGCACTTAGACTCATTGCTTCTAAGCCACCCCTGAAGATGTGGGTGGCTAAGAAAAATTAACTTTCTTTTGCAGGGAAAGGTCTCTAGCCGGAAATCAAAGGCATCAGATGCTATTGCTAGGGACCTAAAACATCTTGTTGGGCGCAAGATAAAATGCCCAAATGGTCTCACTATGTATTTTGTTCCTGAATCGCTTGCCAATCATCCTATCAGTCCTAATCTTGATCTGAGCTTTGATAATCCTCTTGTGCGTCAAATGTTTATGCTTCACAATACTCTTGGTGAAGCCTATCCCCCTAACTGTACTGTAGGGTATGACACCTCATGCTTCAGAATGGATTATGGACAGCGAATGCACTAATCATATGACTGGTTATCGAAGTCTTCTCATGGACTCAACTTTACGTCCATCTGACAAGAGTCACATCACATTTGCTGACACTGGTAAACAAGGTATTGGGTCTAGGTAGAGTTGCAATCTCAAAGGATCAGCACATGGATAAAGTGATGCTTGTTGAATCCCTTGGCTTCAACTTAATGTCTGTCTCAATGCTTTGCGGTTTGAACATGATTGTGATATTTGGAAAATATTGTTGCCTTGTTCTAATGGAATCTGACAAGTCTCTAGTCTTTGAAGGGTATCGGAAAGATGATTTGTACATGGTAGATTTCTCAGCAGGACCACAGCTTGCCGTATGTCTTCTTGCAAAAGCTTCAGAGTGCTGGCTCTAGCATCGGAGGCTAGGGCATGCTGGCATGAGGAACTTACACACTCTCGCAAAGAAGAAGCACGTCCTAGGCATCAAGGGCGTCAAGTTCAAGAAGGATCACTTATGCGGTGCCTGTGAAGCTGGAAAGATGACAAGGGCCAAGCATCCCTTGAAGACAATCATGACAACAACTCAACCCTTCGAGCTACTACACATGGACCTATTCAGCCCTACTCACTACTCTACTCTCACTACTACTGCTTGTCTCTATGGCTTCGTCATTGTTGATGATTATTCAAGATATACATGGGTGCACATAATCCTCTACAAGACTGAAGTGCAGGATGTCTTCAGACGCTTCGCCAACCGTGCCATGAACAACTATGGCGTCAAGATCAAGCATATCAGAAGTGACAACGGCACAGAGTTCAAGAACACCGACCTCAACCTTTACCTGGATACATTGGGCATCACTCATGAGTTCTCAGCTTCGTACACACCTCAGCAAAATGGCATCGTGGAGCGCAAGAACAGAACACTCATTGAGATGGCTCGGACGATGCTTGATGAATACAAGACTCCAAGAAAGTTCTGGCCTGAAGCTATTGATACTGCATGCCATGTCATCAACTGAGTTTATCTTCACAAGCTTCTAAAGAAGACATTCTATGAGCTCCTAACTGGTAAAAAGCAAAAATGTAAGTTACTTCAGAGTATTTGGTGCTAGGTGCTGGATCAAGGATCCACATCACACTTCAAAATTTGCACCAAAAGCACATGAAGATTTTATGCTTGGTTACGGAAAGGATTCGCACTCCTACAGAGTCTTCAACCTCTTTCACTATAAAGTGGTTGAAACTGTGGATGTGCGGTTTGATGAGACTAACGGCTCGCAAAGAGAGGACTTGCCAAATGTGCTAGATGAAGTTCCACCTAGTGAATCCATCAAGCTTATGGGAACTGGAGAAATCATACCGTCTGAAGTTCAGGCTGAAGAGGAACTTATCATTTCTGCTCCTAATCAACCCGAAGATAATGCTCAGCCTAAAGACAACACTCGAGATGAAGACAATGATCAGCAAGGGCAAAATCTTCGTCCAGTTCATCCACGTGTTGCAAATGAAGTACAGATTGAGAAGATAATTGATAGCATCAATGCACCTGGTCCACTCACTCGTTCAAAAGCAACACAACTGGCAAATTTCTGTGGGCACTTTGCATTTGTCTCAATATCTGAACCCAAGAAAGTTGTTGAAGCCTTCATGGAACCTGAATGGATTCAAGCTATGCAAGAAGAGCTACAACAGTTCGAGCTGAACAATGTGTGGGAATTGGTCAAGCGTCCTGATCCTCGTAAACACAATATCATAGGCACTAAATGGATATATCGCAACAAGCAAGATGAGCATGGTCAAGTTGTCAGAAACAAGGCTCGTCTCGTTGCTCAAGGATACACTCAAGTTGAAGGGATTGACTTCGATGAAACATTTGCTCCCGTGGCTAGGCTTGAAGCCATTCGCATACTGCTAGCCTACGCAAATCATCATAACATCCTTCTGTATCAAATGGATGTGAAGAGTGCCTTTCTCAATGGCAAGATTGAAGAAGAAGTGTATGTTGCACAACCGCCTGGCTTTCAAGGTCCAAAACATCCTGATATGGTATACAAGCTCAATAAGGCATTGTATGGCCTCAAACAAGCCCCTCGCGCTTGGTATGATACACTCAAAGACTTCCTGAAGAGCAAAGGCTTCAAACCTAGTTCCCTGGATCCCACACTCTTCACAAAGACATATGATGGTGAACTGTTTATGTGCCAAATATATGTGGATGACATTATCTTCGGCTGCACTAATAAAAAATACAGTGATGAGTTTGGACACATGATGCAAGAGCAATATCAGATGTCCATGATGGGTGAGCTGAAGTTCTTCCTTGGTCTTCAAATACGTCAGCAAAGCAACGACATCTTCATATCTCAAGAGAAATATCTCAAAGACTGCCTGAAGAAGTTTGGAATGCAAGATTGCATAGGTTACACGACACAATGCCAACCAAAAGTCATCTGGGTCCTGACGCCAATGGTAAAGAGTTCGATCAAAAGGTATACCGCTCCATGATTGGTTCTTTACTTTATTTATGTGCATCTAGGCCAGATATAATGCTTAGTGTTTGCACGTGTGCCCGATTCCAAGCGGCACCAAAGGAATCGCATCACTTAGCTGTGAAGCGAATTCTTCGATATTTGCCTTACACCCCAACATTAGGATTATGGTATCCAAAGGGCTCAGAGTTTGATCTAGTTGGATTCTCGAATGCTGATTATGCTGGTGACAAGGTGGATCGCAAGTCTACATCAGGCACATGTCACTTTCTGGGACGATCACTTGTTTGTTGGTCTTCAAAGAAGCAGAACTTTGTATCTCCACTGCTGAATCTGAATACATTGCTGTTGGATCTTGCTGCGCTCAGCTTCTAGGGATGAAGCAAACATTCAAAGACTATGGCATCCATCTGAAGCAAGTACCACTCTACTGCGACAATGAAAGCGCCATCAAGATTGCCAACAACCCAGTTCAGCACTCGAAGACAAAGCACATTGAAATTCGTCATCACTTTCTCAGAGATCATGTCATGAAGGAAGATATTGATATCATTCACGTCAACACTGAAGAGCAACTGGCAGATATCTTCACAAAGCCCTTGGATGAGAAAAGGTTTTGCAAGTTGCGGTGTGAGCTAAATATCTTGGAATCCTCAAATGTCCTGTGATTAGGCACACATCCTGACACTTATGCATGTTGATGACTTAGATGTGCAACACACGAAGTAACGTATATCTTCAATTAATGAAGACTTACACTCTAAGTGTAAATACATTAACGCGGAATTTGACTTTGGAGCGCCACGATAATTGTGCGCCGTGTCTGGGTCTAATACTTCCTATACGGTGGGTAACGCCACCACCAAACTTTTGTTTGGAGTGTTTTCTGTTGGCGTTACATTTGCAAAGTCTTCGCATTTGGTTTGTCTTCAATATTGACATGACTTCATGTTTATCTTCACAATGTTGATTTGGTCTTATTCTGATATATGCATATATTAGTGTTCTGTCCTCTGCAGCATTCACTTATAGCTATGTCTTCTCGTTTGAATCTTTTGAACTAAGTGAATGTGATCGGACCCTAACCTCTCTATGCTTCCTTCTCAAATCTATCTATCCAAATCATATGCATTCTATTGAAACCGTCAAATGTCTTCTCTGCGTCCTTGTCAGCAGAAGATACAGAGACAAACATTAAATCTGTTTTAAATGCTCAATCCTTATTGCCTGAAACTCGGAGAAGCCAGAACGACCACCCGACAGTCCAGGCGTACGTGGGAACATGGAACAACTTCCAATGTGTTGCATGCTCGCCATGTGTCCCTCAGATGTGAACCGCCAGGGGCACCTGCATAATTGCGTTGTGCTGTCCCTCTCCCTATAAATGCACATCACATCGCGGTTAAAATCTTTCTTCCACCTCTCCACCTCAGACAAACCCTAGCGCCACCGCTAGCTCTCGACGACGCCAGCGACGAAGTGCTTAGCTGCCGCGACCTCACCGACGCCGTCTTCACGCCGGCCGCGAACATCGTCTTCTCCGCCGCCGCCGTAGGTGTCCTTCGTCACCAAGTTAGGGCACGAAAGATCGAACTGCTCGGCCTCATCTTCTACTCTGTCTAGCAGTTCATCGTGTGGTAAATTAAAACTCTCTTTTTACTGTCTTTTTGATCCGATGGATTCATCTTTCCTTACCAAAAGTAGTTTCTGCCTCCACAAGTTGGATCTATCTTGTTCTGCATCTCATAATATGCCTAGTATATTCACTTATGCTTCACACGTAGTTAGATTCCTCACTTGTACCTATTCTTGGATTCATACAAATCTGGAACCAACTCTCAACATATAAGTGAATGTCTTCGCGCTATGAGGTCAATGTCTTCTAAACTGATTTATCTTCAAAATCTTCTGAGAATGCATATGACCTCTTCCCCTTCCCTCGCATCTCTAATGCTGTCATAGGTACATTTACATGGGAGAATCCCTTGGTTCTCATAGTCTGCATTCATTTGCAGAATTCTTACAGCATCACATCAATTCTCCCGAAGCTAGTTCCTGTCTGACCAGCAAACGGAAGCCTTTGACAGTCCTGAAGCCATTCAGTCTGAACTACATGGCCGCAGATAAGTCAGCAAGGAAGGGAGGCAGACAGCGCCGAGGGGGCACGTCAATGGATTTTCCTGAAGATCTTTATGAGTTATACAAAACTGATCCTGAAGAGAGCTATGGCCAACGCAAAACACAAATCCAATGGATTCGAAGATATTGGGCCGAGCAATGGTTCAAGTACAGATTCGTCACCAAGGAATATGCTGAAAAGAATGCCATGAAGCGTCCTTGGGGAGATATTCTCTATAAAAATCTTCAACCCAAGACTAAATCTGAAGCTATTGCTCAGGGTTTCTACCCTTGCATGGTCCGTGGACCACAGCCTGCTGATGCCGACCCATCTTCTCTACTATGGTGTCGTGAAGACAATCTATTCAAGCGCAACTACCAGTTTGCCAAGAACTCGGCCAAAGAGAACAAGAAGTCGCGGGGATTAAACTTCAACCCCGGTCCATCTTCTCCTCGTGCCGATGGCACACGTGATGCTGAACCCAATATTGTTGGGCCCTTCTACAACCTCGAGGGTCTCAACACTCACATCATGGTTCAAGGGTCAGCCGTGGATCACTCTACAGATGACGCTGATTCTGACGAAGCACCTGCACCACCGAAGCCTAAGAAGCAGAAGAAACCCAAGGCTTCGAAGCCCTCCACTGCACCAAGAGCTTCGCGAGCGAAGCCTCTGGCCACTGCTCCTCCTGCACCAAGTGTGCATTCTGAAGATCTCTCTCACATCTCCAAGTCTGATAAGAAAAAGAAGAAGCCCATGCAGACTACTGGTCAAGCACTGACCCCTGCTACCGTTCTGAGGAATGAGAACGATGCCATTGATCTGTCTAGTGATGACGATCTTGGCCATGATGCTCTTGAGCTGCTAATAAAGAGCAAGCAGGAGGCGGAACTCTTCAATGATCTTCCCCTCTTCGATGTGGACATCCTGAACAAGTTCATTGACGAGTGGTTTGACAGCCCAAACCTCAGTTTTGATGATCTTCAGCTCCCTATTGGCCTCAGCGTCTCCTTCCATGGAGCCATTGCTCCTGAGCTGGCTCTAGCTCAGAGGATAGTTGAACTGAAGCACAAGATTGACTATGAAAAGGCTCAATTCAAGAAGCACATGGCCAAGCTCAGTGTGACAGACATCCAAAACTTTAAGCAAATGATGCATGAGCTCAAGGAGGCATTTCACAAGAAACGTGACAAAGCTAAAGGTTCTTGAGAGCGCATGAAACTCCTCGCTGCCAAATGTGTTCAAGCTTACAATGAAGCTGAGAAGCGCAAGGCACTTGGGCGTCCTGGCATCAACCCCAAGACGGCTTCCAAGAAGAAGCCTACTATGGCCCCAGCTGAAGCATCCAGGCGGGAAGAACCTCGCATTGTCTTCCCCGCCAGCATGACAGGCGTGAAGCCTAAGGTCCCCACAGTGGCTTCAGAGCTAATGAAAACAAGAACAGTCGAAGCCAAAGCCAGAAAGCACAAGCCCAAGAACACCACAGATGATGCGCCACCAACCAAGAAGAGAAAGACCAAGAAGAAAAATCGGGCTGCTCCCACAGAGCCCCTCGTCGTCGAGCCAATTTTGGTTGCTCGCCCTGCTTTTGCACACTAAGAGCATCGCTTGATAGTTCATGAGCCTGCTACCACAGAGGCTCCTGAAGCTGATGACATTCCAGCTGTCGACCCCACCACAGCTGAAGACATTGGTCCCCAAGACAATGTAGAAGATGATGAAGTCCTTCCTCAGATCGAGCACAACATGGTATCATCGCCTGTTCTCACGAACAACGAGCTCATCAGCATTGGTCGTCCTTTGACACCAATTGCTCAGGATGATTCATGGGCTGATCACCCTCAAGTCTCCCCCCGTCAACAAGAATCACCACGTACTCCCCCGACTCAAGTCACCACTCCGGTGCTTGATGATGAAGACTTTGTGGCCCAGACAACTCCATCTCCACA
This sequence comes from Triticum aestivum, assembly GCF_018294505.1. NCBI lineage: Eukaryota > Viridiplantae > Streptophyta > Magnoliopsida > Poales > Poaceae > Triticum > Triticum aestivum. The sequence goes on along the minus strand of NC_057814.1, from coordinate 475,932,504 downwards.
AGCGTCGCCAGCATTTCGCAGGCTTCGCAAAGGACCAAGGCCACAAGTTACTCTTTCGAGTGTTCCAGAAGGAGAAGAGCACCACCACTCTGTCTCACGACAAGTGTTTCCTGAAGCCTCTCCAACTGCAAACATCTCTATGTCTGAAGCCAAAGCTGCTGAAGACATTCCGGCTGCATCAGCCGATGAACAAGAAGAACCAAGATAAGAAGAAGAACGTGTTGCTACACCCCCGTCCAACCCTGAAGTTGTTCTCGAGGAGAACGTGTCCGACCCTCCAACCACTCAAGTGGAGGCTGACAATACTGAGGCGGCCACAAACAACTCAACTGAAGCCAATGACATTGTCATGGCCGAAGCTAATGTGGCGCCTGAAGCTAATGTGGTGCCAGAAGTGAATGCACCTGAAGCCAATGCTGCACCTGATGCAAATCTGCAGCCTGAAGTTAATGCCACTGCCACTGCCACTGCTCATGTACTGCCTCCAAGGCCACACACCATCGAGCAAGCATTTGATAATGGTCAGTTGGTTACTGTCAGATGGCCCATTCTGGTTCCTCCACCTGCTGCCGGTCCGCAATTTGACTATCATGTGGAGCACAGGCCTCAGGTCCAGAAGCCTAAGCCAAGGCTGCCAAGGTTTCCAGGTACTGCAACTTCACCAGGATCTTTCAATGCAAATGGCTTCATTGCACGCATTACTTTCTTTGATAGTGCCAAGAACCCCTACTCCAAGCCAAGAATTTCATCTGATCGGTTCTGGAGCTATCAGCAGTGTAGTTACTATTCCTGTGTTCTCTATGATCAAGGGCGCATCTTTCCTCACATGCGTCTAGACAATGAAGCCATTGCTGGATTGCCCTGCTTAGAAGAAGCTCTTGACTGTTTCCGTGATGCTGGTCTCCTTAACTTTGTGACTGATAAAGAGCATTGGAATGAAGAGCTTCTGCTACAATTCTATGCTACCCTCCACATTTGCGGCTACAACAGGGATCCGAAGACTTGGATCCTTGAGTGGATGACAGGCAATACACACCACGAAGCCAAAGCTCTGGATATCATTGAGCTCACAGGCCTCCCCACTCCAGGTGAACTCTTCGAACCTGGTTGTCAGCTTCACCGCAATGCCTTGGAAAGCATTTTTCACAAGCCAGAGCCCAACATGAGCCAAATGCTGAGCATGATGAAGCCTCTGCCACGCGACGCTGAATACCCAAGAGAATTCTTTGTTGAAGACCTAGAGTATCTGCCCCGAACGATCTATCATATCATAAGGCGAACTCTATGGCCCATCAAGGGACATTCTTCTGCAGCAAAACTTGAAGGAGCGATGAAGACATTGGTCTTTTATATCTTCAATGGCATCAGCTTCAATGCTCAAGACTTCTTTATCAGGCAATTGGCTGCATCTGGCTCTGACCTCTTTGGACTGAAATTCTACGCTCCATGGGTTATGCGCCTTATCAAGCTTCATTCAGCTGTCAACTATCAGCCTTCTGCACGCAACCATTTGATATTTTTGCCACAGGTTGATATGTCAGTTGAAGCCATATACCCAGAGCCTGCCAAGGAGCCAATTTATCTTCACAATGCTGATCACCAAAGCTTCACACAGCCCATTGAAGGAGTTCAGGCCGTCACTCATGTTTATCCTTTGGCTGGCAATACACGTGCACCTCATCATGCCCATACTGAAGCCACTGAAAGCACTATTGCTCAAAGGCCTCGGAAGCGATCTCGTGTTCTCAATGACCGAGAGCTTCTCGTTGCCTTGCATCAAAAACGGGATAAGCATCACTACTGGCTGAAGCGTCAGATGCAAAGCCTCTTGGTGACGTCAATCGCATTCGCAACCTTGCCACCAAGAATGCATTTGTCACTCACGAAACCTGTCGGAGGTCGTGGAAGAGTTTGACTTTGCTCAGTGCTGAAGCTGATCTTCAAGACGATGGCTTCACCAAAAGATTCAAGCTTGACCCCACTCCTCCAAGGAATGGTGTCTTGCGTCGGACTCCCTCCCTTGAAGACTCTGACTATTCCTCCTCAGCTGCAACTGTTAATGCCAGAGTCATTGATGACCAAGATGATGCTACTTCACCACCTCCAACTTCGGCGGTATCAACACTGCACCAAGTTCTTCTGCACCACCAAACCTCAACGACGACCCTACTCTTCACCACCTTCTCCTCATGGGAACGAGTAGAGGGTCTATGTCTTCAAACCTTTTTGGTCCTTACTGACAAAAGGGGGAGAAGCATATGAGTTGATAGTCTTCAAGCGGGTCCTTATGGGTGGTTGCTATACTTTTTGCCAAGTGCTTACAACTCTCGCTTTTGATACATTTGGTTCTTTGAGTTGGAACACTTAAACTTGATGGTCGTCTGCTACTTTTTCTGTCATCTATGTGATGGACGATAAATTCCGCTTGTGCGATGATAAATCCCGCACGAAGTCATATTGCAGACGTCCATTTTTCATTATGCATGTCATTATCTTCATTATATCTTATCATGCATGATGAATTGCCTTCATAAGTTGAAGAGGATCTCCACAAGTACAACCCGCCATGTGCATTTGCATTCCAAAAGCAAAATACATATATGCACATCTTCCGGGGGAGTCTTTTGCTACTTATAAAGACAATATCTTAATCCTTTACAATTTCACATACTTTTATCCCCGTTGAAAACTTCAACCAGTTTGTCATCAATCACCAAAAAGGGGGATATTGTAAGTGCATCTAGTGCCACCCCTAGTTGGTTTTGGAGTATTGACGACAAACCTGGTTGAGGGACTAATGTGTTTGTGAGAATTGCAGGATAACACAGGTAGTAGTCCCTCATTGATTCAGTTTACCTACCGGAGATGACCCCTAAAAATGTGTGAAGACATTGAAGACAATGGTGGTATGTGAAGATATTCACACTGAAGACTATGACTTGAGAAGACATCGCATGAAGGCTTTGGAGCGCAAAGACATAGTTGTTTCGTAGTTCATTTTCTTCTTTGTTGAGTCATAGGAACCACCGTACTGTTAAGTGGGGTCCAAGTGAACAAAGTCAGAGTGACTGAAGTGATGCTCAACCAAATCCTATGTCTTCAAGAGAAGACAATGAGAGCAAATCTTATCCAGAGCTGGATGAGTCAGCTTTACTTGTAGCCCAAGTCAAGTTGCCGCGTGTGTTTGAAATCTGACCGTTGGAACACGTGTCAGTTCCTTAGTGACCCAGGGTCATTTCGGACAAATCAGGTCGGGTTGCCTAGTTGCTATAAATAGCCCACCCCTACACCATAAATTGGCGGCTGCTCGGAGTTAGTGCACGGCTTTTGTCATTTGAGAGCAACCCATCTCCGAAGCTTTTGAGAGAGAGAAATCCTTGCGAGGACAAAGCCCAAAACACCCAGAGCCAAAGAGTGTTAGGCATCACTGAAGTCTTCCTGTCCGCGTGACCTGAAGACTTGTTAAACTTGAGGACTGTGAATCCTCCAGCCGGTTAGGCATCGCGTTCTGAGCATCCAAGAATCATTGTGGATCGCCGGTGAACAAAGTCTGTGAAGGTTTGGAAGTCTACCTTGAAGACTTACCAGAGTGATTGGGCGATGACTGGGTGTCCTTAGCTCAAGGGGAATAAGGTGAAGACACGGTCTTCTGAGTTAAATCTCAGCCTCCCTAACCGGACGTACAGTTGTCACAGCAACTGGAACTGGTCCAACAAATCCTTGTCCTCACCAAGCGACTGGTTCTATCTTCTCCCTCTCTTTATTTACAGTTTGTCTTCGTGAATTCATTGCCTGTTACTTGTTTGACTTCATTGTGTGACTTCTATTGTTGTTTGGCTTCATACTATCTTCCATCCTGATCATCACTACCTAGCTGCTATTAGTCTTCATGCTTTCACTTCATTGAATACTTGACTATTGCTTGCCTAGTGTAGTCCACCTTCCGCTGCATGTTAATAGGTTCATTTCTATTGTTTGTCTTTGAAACTCCCATGTTTTGAAGACTTTCATAAAAATCGCCTATTCACCCCCCCTCTAGTCGATAACTAGCACTTTCACTTACCATTTAATTACTCTGGCAAAGTGTGCCTGAAGCTTTGAAGTCTATTAACCAACTATTACTGCATGAGGCTCACAATATATTTTGTACTAGGCTAATGATTGCATAGCTTTGCTTGCTGTAGTAGGTTTGTATGAATCCCTCTGTTGTTCATTATGCTCCCTAAGACTTTAATTGAGCTACAGAATGGCCAACTACTTGCTTACTTATACGCAACGTGCTGCCTAAATTTGTAACTTGTCTGTGTTTTGGATTTGGCCCCAACATCATGCTCCTCTGGTGAGCTAAGAGAGATTTATGTATGCACGCTGCATAGACTACCATTTTTATAATTTTTAAAATATCACCTGCTTATGCTTCATGACGTGTAACATTGTTGTTATTCCTGTTTTTCCATGTACAAAATAGTCTATCTTGCTCGCTTCACTGTTGTAACTATATTTTGCCCTAGTCATGTGTACTTACAGAAACATTTCAGGATGAAGTGACATTAACACAAAGATCTGCGAGCAGTGCGGCATGGCCGTTACCGAATGATTATGGATTGGAATTGGAATGTGCTGATGTTCTCGAGCATCAACTAGAGGTGGCAAGACAACGTGTACATGATTCTCAACGTACAATCAACAAGTTGAGACTGGACATGTAGGTATTAGATGCAGGAGTCAAAAAAATGAAACAATACACTGAGGTAACCACGAAGGAATTGGAGATTTTGCAGACTGAAATTTGTGCTATCTGAATCCGGCCAATCCTATCTTCTAAAGATACTATAGTTCAAATGGTAAGTTCTGTTGATGCGTGTCCATGATGTATGAGCTTTATTTGTCCAGTGTATGTAATTTGTTGTTTGTGTGACTTTATTATCACTGGTGCCGAACTATAATGCCCAGTGGGTATATTCGGCTGTAATTTCTTTATTGTATAGTGTAGGATTATTCTACGTTTCTATGCCTTATTCTTTTTATTGTATAGTGTATGTTTTTTAGAGGCGATAGTATAGAGTAGGATAATTCTTGAATATGCTATAGCGGGCCTTAATTGGGCTAGTCAGAATAATATTAAGTGGATCCTAAAAGATGTGGCCCACCTTAACAACGGCTCTTAGCAGGCCGTTAACAGGCCAAAAGCTCGATAGGGCCGTATAAATGGAAATGGCCCGCGGGCCTCTAGCAGGCCGAAATAGATGTCAATTTTGTCTCGGCCCTTTTACTTTATGGGCCAGTAAGAGGCCGAAAGTGTTATGGGGCATAGGAGGCCCAATTTGCAAACTAGGCTTTTAACAGGCCGAAAGTCGCGCTGGGCTGAAATGATGCCCTGCAGAACGTGGCCCCCTAATGGACCTAAAGTCAAAGGCCCAACTGTTGTGCGGGCCGTTAACAGGTCGAGTGACAAAATGGGAAAGGAATTGGCCCATTTACCGAATGGGCCGATTACAGGCCTAAAGTCACAGCGGGCTAGAATTGGCCCAACTGCAGAATGGGCAGAGAAAAGGCCGAAAGACGTTCCAGGCCGTTAACGGGCTGGAACTGACGATGGGTCGCTAACAGGCCAAAAGAAGCTCGGGCCGCAATTGGGCCCAAAGACGTAGCGGGCCATTAACGGGCTAAAACTGACGATGGGCTGGAAATTGTCAAATGTACAATGGGCCTTTGATGGGCCGATTCTATGTAACTTGTATGGGCCGTGCTTGTAAATGGGCTCGACTCAAGTAGGTTGGTAATGGGCCAGCCCGCTTATTTTGACAGGCCTGACCTTTTAACCTATATGGGCCACTGTTGGGCCGGTCCACGTGTCGACATATCATAGGCACCTCCTGTCCAATGAATGGATGACATCTGTCCCAACGGTGAGCCAACATGTGTTTCTGTCGACCAATGAGAATTTTACACGTGGAAAATCGTCATTGGTCCTGGCTGTTAACGGCTTATCGGATCCAAAACCAGACCCGATAGCTTAGCGCAACCCATTATGGTGGATGCCACGTGTTGGTCACCCTTGACGAAAGCACTTCCATGACACAGCATTTATCATCATGGAAGTGGACACTTCCGTGATGATAATTTTGGTAATGTCATGGAACACTTCTACGACAGCACATGTATGACTATCTTGATTCTGTCATAAAATTGTCATGGATGTACATGCATGACAGAAAACGTGACCTACTGTGACAAACACGTATCATCACGGCAGTGTCTTTTTTTGTAGTGATGTTGATCGTATCTACTATATGACTCACGTTCAAACTTTCGGTCTCAAGTGTTCCGAGACCATGTCTGTACATGCTAGGCTCGTCAAGTTTAACCAAAGTATTCTGCGTGTGCAAAACTGTCTTACACTCATTGTATGCGAACATAGAGTCTATCACATCCGATCATCACGAGGTGCTTCGAAACGACGAACTTTGGCAACAGTGCATACTCGGGGAGAATACTTTTATCTTGAAATTTAGTGAAGGGATCATCTTATAATGCTACCGCCGTTCTAAGCAAAATAAGATGCATAAAGGATAAACATCACATGCAATCAAAAAATGTGACATGATATGGCCATCATGATGTTGTGCTTTTGATCTCCATCTCCAAAGCACCGTCATGATCTCCATCGTCACCGGCTCGACACCTTGATCTCCATCGTTGCGTCGGAGTCGTCTCGCCAACTATTGCTTCTATAACTATTGCTAACACATAGGATAAAGCAAAGCAATTACATGGCGCTTGCATTTCATACAATAAAGAGACAACACTAAGGCTCCTGCCGGTTGTCGATATTACAAAACATGGTCATCTCATACATCAACATATATCACATCATATCTTGACCATATCACATCACAACATGCCCTGCAAAAACAAGTTAGACGTCCTTTACTTTGTTGTTGCAAGTTTTACGTGGCTATTACGGGCTTCTAGCAAGAACCGTTCTTACCTATGCAAAACTCAGAACAGTGTTTCATCAAGTTTCACTACTAGGGAAAACCTTATACACAGAATCTTAGCAGCAGCGCGGCACAAAAAGAGGCGCTGCTGCTAATTAGTAGCAGTGCGGTTATGGAAACCGTGCTACTGATGTAAACTTAGCAGTAGCGTGCGATGTCTAAACCGCGCTGCTACAAAAATCCACCAACAGTACAGAACGACCTAAGTTTACCAGTAGCGCGGCGTCCGGAAGCGCGCTACTGCTAACGCCGTAGTAGTAGCGCGCTTTTTAGTCACGTCGCTGCTGCTAATTTTGAAATTGTCCACATGGTTGGCCCGTTTAGCAGTAGCGCGTGATAGGTAAGCGCGTTGCTGCTACGCTTTTAGCAGCAGCGCGTTTTTGTTACCGCACTACTGCTAACACGCAGGACCCACCACCTTTTTCCACCTCTCCCTCCCCATCTCCCTCTCCTCCCTTTCCCCTACCTCCCACATCCTCCCTCTCTCACTCTTCTTCTTCCTCAATACTTCTCCCCCCATTACTCTCCCTCTTCTACCTACCTTTCTCTCTCTTCATTACTCCTAGCTAACTACACCACCTCCATTAATGCATCTCCTTTCTTTTTTTCCTTCCTCCTCCACTAGTTGAAGTTGTCTCCTCCCAAATTAGCTAGCTAGGTAGATGTAGCATTTAGTTAGGTGACCTATTTGCCCCCTAACTAGATCTTTCTTTGTCAAGAAGAGCTTTGTGCACTTTTGATCTCCCTACATCATCATCCACACATCGTGTCCTCGATCTCGAGATAGAGGTGATTAAAATTTCATGCTTTTGCAAAATAGAAATATGTGTGTGTGTGTGTGTGATATGATAATTGGGAAATATGATGGAAATTGTGTGTCTGGCATGAGTTGACGCCAAATTGTGCTTTTGAGTTGCCTATGTTTTGCCAAAATGTCGATTTATTTCCGTTTCGGTGAATTCCGGGCAAACTCTAGATCTATATATGTCCTATTTTTAGGGAAGGTCATGCCAAATTTTTGTATGACTTTGATGCATGCACGCATTTTTATAATCAATTTGTTTATTACTACCGTGCAGGTGTTCATGATGGTCAGTGGAACGATGGTGGACAGGTGGTTGCGGTCGGCGCTGCTGGACATGAAAGAAAATAACCTGACAAAGGTTTTATGTCCGTGTCGAAGATGCAAAGGAATAGTTTGGCTCGACCCCTATGACGAAGGTCGTGTCGAAGCGCACCTGCTCATGACTGGTTTCATGGATGGCTATACTCGGTGGATAATTGAAGATGAGGATGATGATGTTGAGGACGCCGACGGGGCAGCCAACGACGACACTGGGCAAGACGAAGAGATGATCGATAATGGCGGCGGGGAAGAGGCCGGACATGGCGGTAGAGAAGGGGCCGGACATGGCGGAGGAGAAGGGGCTGGACATGTTGGCGGAGAGAACATGGACTCCACGCAGTAGAGTTCGTCGGTACTAAGTTCAATCGTCGGGACCCTCATGTTCAAGCACTGCTTCGCAAGGAGACGAGTACTGAGAGAGCTGCTTCTAGAGAGGAGGCTAAGCTGGAGCAACTGGTGGTAGACTCGAACACTGCATTGTATGATGGTTGCAATCCTGAGGTGACCCGCTTGAGTTTCACGCTCCAACTCCTGAAGACGAAGGCTAAAAACAAATGGACCGACAGTAGCCTCGATGAGCATCTGAAGTACCTAAAGGATGTTCTTCCCGCGGGGAATCTATGTCCTACTAGTGTTGATGAGGCCAAGAAGATCATGTGCCCTCTTGATCTGCCGCATGTTAGATACCATGCATGCATCAACGATTGCATAATTTATCGGAAGGAGCACGCGAAAAAAACAAGTTGTCCGATGTGCAATGCTTCTCGATACAAGAAGGCCGGGAAGAAATGTCCCCAGAAAGTTGTATGGTACTTACCGATCACTCCCTGTCTCCAGCGGTATTTCGTAGATCCCAAGGAAGCAAAGCTAATGCGATGGCACACGGAGAGGAAGAAGCCCGACGATGGAGATGATCCGAAGCTGAGACACGTCAAGGATGGAAGCCAGTGGAGAGCGTTGAACATCTTCTATCGGTATTTCGAATGTGATGCAAGGAACATCGTGCTCGGCGCATGTACCGGTGGCATGAATCCGTTTGGCAACCAGAACACCAACCATAGCACATGGCCCGTGTTTGTATGGATGTACAACCTCCCCCTGGTTGTGCATGAAGTCGAAGTACATTCACGTGAGCATGCTTATTCAAGGGCCGAAACAACCAGGAAATAATATTAATTTGTATCTGGGGCTACTTCAAGAGGAGTTAGACACTTTATGGAAAACACTGGCCAAGACATGGGACGCCAGCAAAGGCGAGTATTTCTACATGAGAGCCGCGCTGATCACGACGGTGCACGACTATCTCGGTTACGGATATGTCACAGGCCAGGTGTGCCATGGATATTGCGGATGCACGCAGTGCATGGATGATACGACGTCTCAACAGCTAACGTCAAGGAAAGATGGCGGGTCTGGGAAAATCGTGTACATGGGGCATCGAAGATGGCTCGAACAGGACGACCCGTGGAGAAACCGTGGAGATCTATTCAATGGTCACGCTGAGCATCGAGGACCTCCACGTAAGCGGAGCGGTGCCGAAATCGATGAGCTGTTGAAAAACTGGAAGGAGTGCCCCGCGCCGGGAAAGACGATGAAAAAGGCGCCGGAGCCGCTGCTGAAGGTATGGAAGACGAGGTCTGTGTTCTGGGACTTGGAGTACTGGCACAAACTCGATACACCTCATTGCCTTGATCAAATGCACACTGATGAACATGCCGGATAAGACCAAGGATGGGCCGAAGGCAAGAAAAGACTAGCAAGAATTGAAAATCAGGGAAGACCTGCACATGCCGCCCCGTAAACAGTCAGACGAGACAGAGACGGAGACAGAGGCGCGGGAGAAGAAGGGCAAGAAAATAAAGAAAGAGGATTATTGCCCCCCATCTTGCTTCACCTTAAGTCAGGCTGAGATCAATCAATTCTTTAAGTGCCTTACCGGAGTCAAAGTTAGTTCTGGTTACTGTGGCAAGATAAGCAGATATCTAGACACGGACAAGAAAAGGTTCAGCGGGATGAAGTCCCATGACTGTCATGTGATGATGATGCAGATACTACCTGTTGCCCTTAGAGGGATAACACGTCCGTGACATGCTTATTGGTCTCTGCAACTTTTTCGACGTCATCTCTCGAAAGTCGATCAGTCTGAAGCAGCTCCGAAGGCTACAGGAAGAGATCGTTGTGATACTGAATGAGCTTGAGATGTACTTCCCGCCCGCGTTCTTTGACGTGATGGTGCATCTGTGTGTCAATATTGTGGACGACATAATAGACTTGGGGCCGTCATTTCTGCACAACATGATGCCGTTTGAGAGGATGAATGGGATCATCAAAGGATTCGTTCGTAACATGTCCCGTCCGGATGGAAGCATCGTCCAGGGCTGTCTAACACAAGAGTGCATCTCTTTCTGCGAGAATTTTCTATATGGCGCAGACCAGCCACCTGATGTTAGTGTTGGTTTGCCCGTTAACAAGCACGATGGGAGGCTCGAAGGAGAAGGTCACTCCAACAGTCGCAGGGAACTGCACGTGGCATACTCAGATCGACGCAGCGACTTTGACATAGCAAACTTGGTAGTGCTACAACACCTAGATGAGGTACATCCTTTCGTGGCACTGCTCAAAGAAATTATCGCAAAGAAGTATCATGACCGGGGGGTATGCAGGACGGACGCCGAAGTTACTAGAGAGCACAACTCCACTTTCCTGCATTGGTTCAAAGAGCATATTATTGCTAATCCCCCAGAGGAGGGCTCTAAGGACGGATTGCTCATATATGCCTTAGCACATGGCCCCTCGCCCAACCTCCTAACCTATCAGGCATACTATATCAACGGATACACGTTCTACACTGAGGCCAAAGATATGGACAGTGATGATCAGAACTCAGGGGTGACGATGGAATGCATGACCGGCAGCGACAACGGTGCAACTGAAAGATTTTACGGATGGGTCGAGGAGATCTGGGAGCTTGACTACTCTGGACTGCACAACACGACGATGTTCCGTGTCAGATGGGCTAAGAATGACGAAAGAGAAAACCGGCATTTCACTACCATGACTATACCCGACGCCAAGAGCGCTATCGTGAACGCTATCGCAAAAAATGAGCCATGGGTACACGCTAAGCACGTGACACAATGCTTCTTCATAACCGACCCGCGCAATCCCAGCCATGTTGTCGTGAGGAGAGGCAAAAGGAACATCATTGGAATGGATGGAGTCGCCAACGAGGAAGACTACGATCAATACGGCAACCCAATGAGGGAAGATGACGATGATGATGAAGTATACATCAAAAGAAGAATCAATACTACATTACCTAAGAAAAATCGTACTCCATGGAAAAGGCAAAGTCACAATGAGGGGCTCAATTATTCTTCAAGGAACAAGAAGGGAAAGAAGCTGACTCAAAAACGAAAACGTCAACGCTAAGGAACAGTATGTTATTGGTCAAATGATGTAATATATATGTTCGTATTTTGTATACACACTTAGCCATTATTATGCATGGGTCCAATGATGCAATATATATCGCCTTCCCTTCGTTCACTGCTCTTGGAAAAAAAAGTGAGAGCTACAGCTAGTCAAGTTAGCAGTAGCGCTTTACTGAAAAAGAGCTACGGCTAGTCAAGTTAGCAGTAGCGCTTTCTGCACAAAACCGCTATAGCTACATGTAATAGTAGTAGCGCTTTTTCTCTAAAAGCACTATTGCTACGTCCACTTAACCCAAAATCCTTACTCTCTCTGCTTCATCCCGCCTCTTTTCCCCCAAATCCCGCCGGGGCCCTACCCTCGCCGCGCCCCTGCGCTCGCCCCGCCCTCGCCGCGCCGCTGC
>NC_057814.1:475879714-475920308 GCF_018294505.1 Triticum aestivum | reverse complement strand
GGCCCCGACCCCAGCGTCGGCTCCAACCCCGGCGCTCGCCCCCGTCCCCGGCGCTCGCCCCCGACCCCGACGCGCCACGCCTCCCTCCTCTGCTTCCTCCCCTCCCAACCTCGGCCATCGTCGGGCCTGCCTCCTTGCCCCTGCACCCTCTGTAAACCCCCCCAGCGCTCCTCCTCTCTCTGCTAGCTCGGGTTTTAGTTAGGGCAGTAGGTTAATTAGGTTATCTATTTAGTTATGAATTTAGCTAGTTTTTTATGAACCGTATGTTTTAAAATAGGACAGAAATTTAGGGTTAAGCAATTGTAGTTACAAGAAAAGGCAGCATTTAAGCAATTGTCCAAATCAACATCCCTTGTTAAAGCAAATTTAGGTAGGCTGAATTTAGGTAGGCTGAATTTATATGCAAATTTGAACTGGACATGTGATATGTGGACATGTGATGTTTTGGACATGTCATGTTTGGAATTTGGACATGTGATGTTTTGGACATGTCATATTTGGAAAATCATGATTATGTGCAGGGTAAATGATCCGAGTGGGCTATGTTATGCCAGAATGTTGATTCATTTCCGTTCCGGTGAATTTCAGGCGCTCGATATGTCCATTTTTTAGCAAAGGTCATGCCGAAATTTTCCGTGAATTTTGGCATGATTTGTGCTAGATAGTAGGCATATCGAGTGCTGGGAGTTGCTGGGAGACGACATTCCGACAAACATAGATTTTTTTATGTCATTTCTCATTTTTTTCATACTTTTAGAATTAAACGAGGAGACTTAATCATAGGAAACATGTCGAACAACGAAGAAACTGGGCCTTCTGACCAAGATGCAGACGAGATGGATTATGAGGGTGAACAAGAGTACCTCGACTATTTGACTGCTAAGCAAGGTTTGCAGGTCGGCCTCGATGATGGTACTGACGCCGACATCGACACCAACGGCGCCGGCGCCGATGGCGGCGCCGAGACCGGCGGGGATGGTACCGGCGCTGATGCCGCTACCGAAAAGAAGAAGCAGAAGAAGCAGAGGATACGAAAACCTAACAAACTAGGGATTGGATGACTAGTGATCACAAAGATGGCACCTGGCAAGTTTGAGCCATTAGAGCCGGAAGAACCTCGCAAGTGCTATGGTAACCAAGTAGGATGCATCCTACGGGAATGTGCGAGCATCAACGACGATGACTTAAGGAGTAAAGAACATTTGACGCAGTTGCTCCTGACGAAGTTGCATAAGAGATTCAAGTTCCCCGACCGGGATGATAACATAGAAGAACCGTGGGATGATCCGAAGATGAAAAAGATTAACAATCACGCCATGGGCATGTTCAGCAATGATTTGGCCTCCTGAAAAGGGAGGGTGAAATGAGCTATTGAGGCTGAGGAACCCCTGTCCAAGATTTTGGAGGAAAATCCGATACTTACAGTAGAGGAGTTCGAAAAGTTCAAGGACACTTGCGCTACCGAGGCAGCCAAGGCTAAGGCTGCGAAATTCATGAGCCTTCAGCAAAGGAACACGGGGAAGCATCGCCTTGGAAGCCGTGGCTACCTTGGTAAAAGGCCCATATGGGATAAGGAGGACGCGGAACGTGAAGCCGCGGGTCTCCCAGACCCCTTCGCGAAGTTCACCAACCCCTTGGAGCGTGACTTCATCAGGGCCCGCTACAAGTGGGACAAGGAAAAGAAGGTTTTTTACATGGACAAGATCACGAGGAAATTGATTAGACTACCGGTAATTATTCTTTTACCACCTTACATTTAGCTCCATATCTAGTCGACTACACATTCCTAAACGGTTCACGCTCCTTCTGCAGGAGAAGCAAACCAGCTTGCAGCCGAAAGCCCTACTTCTCCGATGAGGCCCAAGTGGGACACCCCTCTCAACCAGGCCTTGAACGAACTTAAGGGACTCCCTTTGGGCCAGTGGCCGCAATATGGTCGTGTGCACGGCGCTGGAGACGGCGCCACGTGGAAGGTGTTTTACAACGAGGGCCCAGAGGCCAAGAAGCAGAAAAAGAAGTTTAGTCAGGCGGACATCAACGCGAAGGTGAAGCTTGCGGTCGAGAAAAAAGCAGCTGAGGACGCGAAAAAAACAGCCGAGGAGAAAAATGAGTTGCTACTGCAAGCAGTCAATGCAGCTGTAACTGCCTGCAGAAATGATTTCGCTACTAACTTGGTTCCAGCTATCATCAACTGGACGAAGGAAAATCCAGACAAGACGGTACATGATTTCCCATTGACCAGTTTCGTCGGGAGCAACTCCATGAACAACAACACCACCGCACCATCACTTGCTTACGCAACTGGGCCTCCTCTCGCAGCCGCTCCCGCCCATAGCAGCCCATCCTCAGTCTCTCGCGTGCTAGGTGGGCCTTCGTCTTTGGCTGAGCTCCACGCCGTCACGGTAATTACATGTCGCACCAACATATATATATATATAGAATATTCCGTTTTCGTTGCCTTTCGGGTGTTTTACGCCACAGACATATGTGTTTGCAGGCCAAAGAAACCCCGTGCACCATACTCTACTTGATCAAAGGCCAGAAGGTGGACGTGGGAAAGGGGATGATAATGAACCCCTTGCAACCCACGTTCCACAACCAGCCGATCCCCGCTGGGCACTTCAGGGTTAGCTTGTCCAGTGTGAAATCGGGGCACGAGCATTTGCCTCCTCCAGTACATCCTGTGGGAGAGGACGATGAGACCCCGCCGCGGATTGGAAACTGCAAGGGTTGGGTGCTGCTATGGCCGAAGAATCTTATTCGTCTAGAGCCGGCCGAGAGCACACCAATAACCACACATCAACAACCATGTGCGGAGACCACCACCCCGCCTACGCAATTACCAGCTCCTATAGTGTCGGGTGAGAGTGGCGGACGACGTGATGAAGGGGGTGCAATAGTACTGGCTGATGTAATCGGTCCTGTAGAACATATAATGGATGATGAGACGGAGGTCGACCCAATGGGTTTCCTCAATACAAACGCGTATCACTATGACATAGATATGATGAGTCAACCATATGACGAATCGGGCTATCAGCATGCTAATGAGGATATGGATGATCTGCCCGGGCAGGAAGGTCGTAGCAGGGATTGCAAAAAGTCTCTCTTCATGAAATCCTCACAGGACACGCCTGAAAATGCCGCCTCAACACAGGCTCAACTAGCCGAGGGTCGTACAGTGCTTAGCTCAGGAACACTGGGGCAGGGGTTAAGGAAGGGTCTGGAAGGTGTGCCCAAGAAAAAGGAGAGGAAGAGATCGGGGAAGATAGCTGCCTCCAAACAAGCTAGAGCACATAGCAGGCAGATGATGGATTCTGAAGAGCGTGTACCCGTGAAAGGTGCGGCCATGTTCCATCTCACGGGCGAACGGGCGAGCCGATGCTACCGTCGAAACCGCTGGAGGCGCTATCAGGGGATCTCAGGAGACTGCACGACCATGTGCTGTCGACTGAGAAAAGCCTACTAGCCTCGAAGGATCCAGGATATCCGACATACGCGGTTCGTGTGCCTAAGGGAAGTGCTAGGTCGACACACGGCCCGCGGATGTATTCTTCCTGCAGTTTGACCATATCTTTGAGATGTTTCTGACAAGGCGGCTCGATTTTACAATCGTCCGCCTTTTTGGGCTACATATGAGCTCCGTCATGAAGAGAGAAGAAGTCTCGCAAATCTGTGTGGCGGATCCGTACTACATGCACGAGTATTTCTTGAGTCTCGGCGACTTTGAGCGTGAAACTGCTAGGGACTACCTCCAAAACTTCATGGTACAGAATAAGGACCAGGAAATTGTCCTCCTACCTTATCATCCAAAGTCAGTTCCGGACAACCCTTTCGTACATTTCAATCATTCCTTCTCTCTCATATGAAGAATAATTTGAGGTATCTTTTCCCCGCAGCAACGGGCACGCCGTCCTTATCGTTCTTTACCCGCGAGTCTCCCACGCCGTGTATTTCGACCCTTCCAGAGACTACGAGAAGAAGGACTACACCCACATAATGAATATTCTGGATGATGCTCTCCAAGGCTTCAGCATTAGAGGTGGCCACATGTAGATCAGGAAACAAAGGAACAAGAAGATGGGTTTCGCGCATAAAACTAACTTCTGCTGCATCCATGTCCCAAAACCAAGCAAGAAGGATGGATTCTACATCCTCCATCTCATGATTGAGTTCAACACGGATCACCAAAAGCTTCACATGACAAGCAGAAATGATGAACATATCCACAAGTGGCTAGACTCTCATGGAGAAGCGGATTATAAACTTAGAGATGACTTCTTTCGCATCCAAAGGGACATTGCGACGATCATCATGAAAGAAGTCGTCGATGAGAAGGGGATGTTCCACCACGACCCTATATCGCGAGCTGACGTCCGAACTCGCATAGGCATGAAACGTCAAGACCTCACGCCGTTCAAGAAGCTAGGGTCCATCCTCGATGATATGGAAGGATGGAACTTCTAGTGATTTACGATGCCGATGATGATGATATGTGTCGGTTGAACTTGTATACTTTCTGTAGCGATGAAACTTTGTGATGTCCACGGTCCCTGCCGAACTTGCGTAATGCTACTTTGTTTGTTTGGGTACGATGAACTGCGTACCTCTAATAAATTAGTTTGCGTAGTGTATGTTGCATCTAGTTGCTAATTAACCCTTTCTTTTTCGTGTTGCTCTCATATATGTATTTTGTTGCATATGATTGTACATCCTCTTGATGAACATGCATCTCTAACAGGTACCTAGTTTCTTGATGGTGAGATGGCGGTGCTATGTCGTGTACAAAGGGAAGGTTCCGGGGGTGTACAACGAGTGGCCTGAGTGTCAGGCGCAAGTGAATGGGGTCTCGGGCGCCAGCCATAAAGGCTTCAAAAGCATACAAGGAGAGGCTAGTTACTTGAGGTTCACGCTAGCGCGAGAGAGGACTCGTAACCGCCGCCTGATGTATTGCATAGTTCCGCTCTCACTCATAGTGATAGCTCTTCTCGCATACACCATTGTTTAGATGGATGACGTTGTAGTTGCAAGTATTCGAGACTTGCATGTATCGCTATTTTCGAGATGATGATGAGATACCACTTTGTATTGGATGATGATTATGATGAGACTATTTGTATGTATATGCTATGATTACATTTGTGGTCTCGCAGCCATTGGTATGTGTATCATGATGACATTTGTATTTGCTAAAGATTCTTGTGTAAAGCCTGTTCAAATACAAAACAAATATGCAGAAAAAAACAAAAACTACTAAAATTAGCAGTAGCGAGTGGAGAAAAGTTAGTAGCAGCGCCACGATAGCAGTTGCGCGTCCAAGAAACGCGCGCTAAAGCTATTAGCAGTAGCGAGGTTCGGCGAAGCGTGCCGCTGATACACTTGTATAGAAGTAGCGCCGGTGTGCACGCGCTACTGCTACGTGTTAGCTGTAGCGCCTTATTAGTAGCGCCGGTCCCCGCGCTACTGATACACCTAAAACCCGCTCTGATGTTAGCCTTTTCCCTAGTAGTGTTTGCTGTTTTAACCTTCTTCAAGGACTGGTCGTAGTCAAATTTGATTCAACTAAAGTAGGAGAAATAGACACCCGCCAGCCACCTTTATGCAAAACTAGTTGCATGTCTATGGTGGAACCTGCCTCATGTGCCTGGACATGTAAGGTTGGTCCGGGCCGCTTCATTACACAATACCGCCGAATCAAAATAAGACGTCGGTGGTAACCAGTATGACTATCACCGCCAACAACTCTTTGTGTTCTACTTGTGCATACCATCTACGCATAGACCTGGCTCGGATGCCACTGTTGGGAAACGTTGCATGGAAAACAAAAAAATTACTATGCACACGCAAGATCTATCAAGGAGATGCATAGAAACGAGAGGGAAGAGTGTGTCTACGTACCCTCGTAGACCGTAAGCGGAAGCGTTTGACAACGCGGTTGATGTCGTCGAACTTCTTCGTGTTCCAACCGATCGAGCACCAAACGTACGACACCTCCGCGTTCAGCACACGTTCAGCTCGATGACGTCCTCCGCCTTCTTGATCCAGCAAAATGGCGCGGTAGTGAATGAGTTCTGGCAGCACGACTGTGTGGTGATGCTGATGGTGAAGCTATATTCGCAGGGCTTCGCCTAAGTGCTACGAAAATATGACCGGGGGTGTAAACGGCAGAGGGGGCGCCGTACACGGCTAAGCAATTGTATGGGGTGTGAAAGGCACCCCGCACATATATATAGGTGGGAGGGAGAGGCGAGAGGCCAAGGGGCACCCCATGTAAGTCCGAATCCTACTTGGGCTCCCACCCTTGGTTGCGCCCCGTGCCATGTTTGTCGGAGGGGGAAGGAAAGGGGGAAGAGGAAGGAAGGGGGAGGCTGAATCCCTCCCTTTCCCTTCTCCACTAGGCGGCTGCCATGGGGGGCGCGCCAGCCCCTTGTGGGCTGGTGTGCTCCCCTCTTATGGCCCAATAGGCCCACTAACCTCCCGGGAGTGTCCGGTACCCCCTCCGGTACTCCGATGATCACCCGGTACATTCCGAAACACTTCTGGTGCCCGAATACCATCGTCCTATATATCAATTTTTACCTCTTGACCATTTTGAGACTCCTCGTCATGTCCGTGATCACTTCTGGGACTCCGAACAACATTCGGTCACCAAATCATATAACTCATATAACACTATATCGTCAACGAACGTCAAGCGTGCGGACCCTACGGGTTCAAGAACTATGTAGACATGACCGAGACACCTCTCCGGTCTATAACCAATAGCGGAACTTGGATGCCCATATTGGATCCTACATATTCTATGAATATCTTTATCGGTCAAACCGTTATGACAACATACGTAATTCCCTTTGTCCATCGGTATGTTACTTGCCCGAGATTCGATCGTCGGTATCTTCATACCTAGTTCAATCTCGTTACCGGCGAGTCTCTTTACTCGTTACGTAATACATCATCTTGCAACTAACTCATTAGTCACTTTGCTTGCAAGGCTTCTTATGATGTGTATTATCGAGAGGGCCCAGAGATATCTCTGCGATACTCGGCGTGACAAATCCTAATCTCGATCTATGCCAACTCAACAAACACCTTCAGAGATACCTGTAGAGCATCTTTATGATCACCCAGTTATGTTGTGATGTTTGATTGCACACAAGGTATTCCTTCGGTATCCGGGAGTTGCATAATCTCATAGTCGGAGGAATATGTATTTGACATGAAGAAAACAATAGCAATAAATTGAACGATCAATATGCTAAGCTAACGGATGGGTCTTGTCCATCACATCATTTTCCTAATGATGTGATCCCATTATCAAATGACAACACATGTCTATGGTTAGCAACCATAACCAACTTTGATCAATGAGCTAGTCTAGTAGAGGCTTACTAGGGACACGGTATTTGTTTATGCATTCACACATGTATTTAAGTTTCCGATCAATACAATTCTAGAATGAATAATAAACCTTTATCATGAATAAGGAAATATAAAATAACAAGTTTATTATTGCCTCTAGGGCATATTTCCTTCAAAGCAGACCTGGTAGCCTCCATTACAAAGTAGGATGCTTTACTCGGTACAACCCGGCACGCGCCTCCCTGCCGCTGACGTATGGAAAGCTTCGGTTGATACGACGACGCCGGTTGCCCATATCTTGTCCCACGTGGCAGTTAGTGCCTATAGGCCAACAACCAACTTAGATGAAATACCCAATGTCGTTAAGCGTGTTATTGAAATATCCGCGGACGCCAACCAGGGACCAAGCCCACCTGTCTCCTAGGTGGTCACAACCTGCCCAGTCGCTCCGCCTCAAAGTAACACTCGGGGGCCGTCGGGATCCCAAGCCCATCACAACCTAGATGGAACCACCTGCCCATTTAGCCCCCACTTTCGTGAATAACTCGCGGGTACTCTACGAGCCGACCCTACTTTAGTCACCACATGTATCAAGTACAGTACGTATGTAGTATATACCCGTGATCACCTCTGGAGTGATCACGGCCCGATAGTATAGCATGGCAGACAGACAAGAATGTAGGGCCACGAATGATAAACTAACATTCTATACTAAGCATTTAGGATAGCAGGTAAGGTATCAACTGAAGGAAATATGCCCTGGAGGCAATAATAAAGTTATTATTTATTTCCTTATATCATGATGAATGTTTATTATTCATGCTAGAATTGTATTAACCGGAAACGTAATACATGTGTGAATACATAGACAAACAGAGTGTCACTAGTATGCCTCTACTTGACTAGCTCGTTGATCAAAGATGGTTAAGTTTCCTAGCCATTGACATGGGTTGTCATTTGATTAACGGGATCACATCATTAGGTGAATGATGTGATTGACTTGACCCATTCCGGTAGCTTAGCACTCAATCGTTTAGTATGTTGCTATTGATTTCTTCATGACTTATACATGTTCCTATGACCATGAGATTATGCAACTCCCGTTTACCGGAGGAACACTTTGTGTGCTACCAAACGTCACAACGTAACTGGGTGATTATAAAGGTGCTCTACAGGTGTCTCCGGAGGTACTTGTTGGGTTGGCGTATTTCGAGATTAGGATTTGTCACTCCGATTGTCGGAGAGGTATCTCTGGGCCCACTCGGTAATGCACATCACTTAAGCCTTGAAAGCATTCCAACTAATGAGTTAGTCGCAGGATGATGTATTACGGAACGAGTGAAGAGACATGCCGGTAACGAGATTGAACTAGGTATTGAGATACCGACGATCGAATCTCGGGCAAGTAACATACCGATGACAAAGGGAACAACGTATGTTGTTATGCGGTCTGACCGATAAAGATCTTCGTAGAATATGTGGGAGCCAATATGAGCATCCAGGTTCCGCTATTGGTTATTGACCGGAGACGTGTCTTGGTCATGTCTACATAGTTCTCGAACCCGTAGGGTCCGCACGCTTAACGTTTCGATGACAGTTATATTATGAGTTTATATGTTTTGATGTACCGAAGATTGTTCGGAGTCCCGGATGTGATCACGGACATGACGAGGAGTCTCGAAATGGTCGAGACATGAAGATTGATATATTGGAAGCCTATATTTGGATATCGGAAGTGTTCCGGGTGAAATCGGGATTTTACCGGAGTACCGGAGGGGTTACCGGAAAATCCCGGGGGTTAATGGGCCATAGTGGGCCTTAGTAGAGAAGAGGAGAGGCGGCCAGGGCAAAGGCCGCGCGGCCCTCCCCCTAGTCGGAATAGGACAAGGAGAAGGGGGCGGCGCCCCCCCCCCTTTCCTTCTTCTCCTCCACCTCTTTCCCCCTCTTCTCCTAATCCAACAAGGAAAAGGGAGGGAGTCCTACTCCCGGTGGGAGTAGGACTCCTCCTGGCGCGCCCCCTCCTGGCCGGCCGCACCTCCCCCTTGCTCCTTTATATACGGGGGCAGGGGC
The DNA here is from genome assembly GCF_018294505.1 of Triticum aestivum. Taxonomy (NCBI): domain Eukaryota; kingdom Viridiplantae; phylum Streptophyta; class Magnoliopsida; order Poales; family Poaceae; genus Triticum; species Triticum aestivum. The sequence continues at coordinate 475,910,879 of NC_057814.1, read as the reverse complement.
ACCCTAGAGACACAACAATTGATCGTTTGATCTTTTAGCCGTGTGCGGTGCCCCCCTCCACCATAGTCCACCTCGATAATACTATAGCGGTGCTTAGGCGAAGCCCTGCATCGGTAGAACATCATCATCATCACCACGCCGTCGTGCTGACGAAACTCTCCCTCAACACTCGGCTGGATCGGAGTTCGAGGGACGTCATCGGGCTGAACGTGTGCTGAACTCGGAGGTGCCGTGCGTTCGGTACTTGATCGGTCGGATCGTGAAGACGTACGACTACATCAACCGCGTTGTGCTAATGCTTCCGCTTTTGATCTACGAGGGTACGTGGACAACACTCTCCCCTCTCGTTGCTATGCATCACCATGATGTTGCGTGTGCGTAGGATTTTTTTTGAAATTACTACGTTCCCCAACAGTGGCATCCGAGCCTGGTTTTATGCGTAGATGTCATATGCACGAGTAGAACACAAGTGAGTTGTGGGCGATATAAGTCATACTGCTTACCAGCATGTCATACTTTGGTTCGGCGGTATTGTTGGATGAAGCGGCCCGACCGACATTACGCGTACGCTTACGCGAGACTGGTTCTACCGACGTGCTTTGCACACAGGTGGTTGGCGGGTGTCAGTTTCTCCAACTTTAGTTGAACCGAGTGTGGCTACGCCCGGTCCTTGCGAAGTTTAAAACAACACCAACTTGACAAACTATCGTTGTGGTTTTGATGCGTAGGTAAGAATGGTTCTTGCTAAGCCTGTAGCAGCCACGTAAAACTTGCAACAACAAAGTAGAGGACGTCTAACTTGTTTTTGCAGGGCATGTTGTGATGTGATATGGTCAAGACATGATGCTAAATTTTATTGTATGAGATGATCATGTTTTGTAACCGAGTTATCGGCAACATGCAAGAGCCATATGGTTGTCGCTTTACTGTATGCAATGCAACCGCCCTATAATGCTTTACTTTATCACTAAGCGGTAGCGATAGTCGTATAAGCATAAGATTGGCGAGACGACAACGATGCTATGATGGAGATCAAGGTGTCGCGCCGATGACGATGGTGATCATGATGGTGCTTCAGAGATGGAGATCACAAGCACAAGATGATGATGGCCATATCATATCACTTATATTGATTGCATGTGATGTTTATCTTTTATGCATCTTATCTTGCTTTGATTGACGGTAGCATTATAAGATGATCTCTCACTAAATTTCAAGATAAAAGTGTTCTCCCTGAGTATGCACCGTTGCCAAAGTTCATCGTGCCCGGACACCACGTGATGATCGGGTGTGATAAGCTCTACGTCCATCTACAACGGGTGCAAGCCAGGTTTTGCACACACAGAATACTCAGGTTAAACTTGACGAGCCTAGCATATGCAGATATGGCCTCGGAACACTGAGACCGAAAGGTCGAGCGTGAATCATATAGTAGATATGATCAACATAGTGATGTTCACCATTCAAAGCTAATCCATTTCATGTGATGATCGGTTATGGTTTAGTTGATTTGGATCACGTGATCACTTAGAGGATTAGAGGGATGTCTATCTAAGTGGGAGTTCTTAAGTAATATGATTAATTGAACTTAAATTTATCATGAACTTAGTACCTGATAGTATCTTGCTTGTCTATGTTGATTGTAGATAGATGGCCCGTGCTGTTGTTCCGTTGAATTTTATGCGTTCCTTGAGAAAGCAAAGTTGAAAGATGATGGTAGCAATTACACGGACTGGGTCCGTAACTTGAGGATTATCCTCATTGCTGCACAGAAGAATTACGTCCTGGAAGCACCGCTAGGTGCCAGGCCTGCTGCTGATGCAACTGACAACGTTAAGAACGTCTGGCAGAGCAAAGCTGATGACTACTTGATAGTTCAATGTGCCATGCTTTACGGCTTAGAACCGGGACTTCAACGATGTTTTGAACGTCATGGAGCATATGAGATGTTCCAGGAGTTGAAGTTAATATTTCAAGCAAATGCCCGGATTGAGAGATATGAAGTCTCCAATAAGTTCTACAGCTGCAAGATGGAGGAGAATAGTTCTGTTAGTGAGCATATACTCAAAATGTTTGGGTATAATAATCACTTGATTCAACTGGGAGTTAATCTTCCGGATGATAGCGTCATTGACAGAATTCTTCAATCACTACCACCAAGCTACAAGAGCTTCGTGATGAACTATAACATGCAAGGGATGGATAAGATGATTCCCGAGCTCTTCGCAATGCTAAAGGCTGCGGAGGTAGAAATCAAGAAGGAGCATCAAGTGTTGATGGTCAATAAGACCACCAGTTTCAAGAAAAAGGGCAAAGGGAAGAAGAAGGGGAACTTCAAGAAGAACAACAAGCAAGTTGCTGCTCAGGAGAAGAAGCCCAAGTCTGGACCTAAGCCTGAGACTGAGTGCTTCTACTGCAAGCAGACTGGTCATTGGAAGTAGAATTGCCCCAAGTATTTGGCGGATAAGAACGATGGCAAAGTGAACAAAGGTATATGTGATATACATGTTATTGAAGTGTACCTTACTAGAGCTCGCAGTAGCACCTGGGTATTTGATACTGGTTCTGTTGCTAATATTTGCAACTCGAAACAGGGACTACGGATTAAGCGAACACTGGCCAAGCACGAGGTGACGATGCGCGTGGGAAACGGTTCCAAAGTCCATGTGATCGCCGTCGGCACGCTACCTCTACATCTACCTTCGGGATTAGTATTAGACCTAAATAATTGCTATTTGGTGCCAGCGTTGAGTATGAACATTATAGCTGGATCTAGTTTGATGCGAGACGGTTATTCATTTAAATCAGAGAATAATGGTCGTTCTATTTATATGAGTAATATCTTTTATGGTCATGCACCCTTGAAGAGTGGTCTATTTTTGATGAATCTCGATAATAGTGATACACATATTCATAATGTTGAAGCCAAAAGATGCAGAGTTGATAATGATAGTGCATCTTATTTGTGGCACTGCCGTTTAGGTCATATCGGTGTAAAGCGCATGAAGAAACTCCATACTGATGGACTTTTGGAACCACTTGATTTTGAATCACTTGGTACTTGCGAACCGTGCTGTGACGCCCGGATAATTATGCTACAGTAAACCTACGCTAATGATGCCACGTCACCTCTGTTACTGTTGCTAACCTCGCGTTAGATCAAAACGTTTCAAAATCAAATTTGAATTTTAGGCAAACATTAAAAGTTTTCAAACATAAAAACTAAAATGTTCTAGAGGTGACAAATATTGCATAGTTAATTATGGTGGAGAATCCACATATTTATAAAATATTTAAGTGCACTAAAATGATATAACCCGTAGTGAAAACAATTAAATAAATGCCTAATTTTATAACATATTAAAACTATTTTATTATGGGCTAGGAATTAATCTGGCAGTAGTTTATTTATAAATACAAATTTAGATACTAGTGGAAATTTTTAAAAAACTAAAAATAAAACAAAAGAAATAAAACAAAAGTCAAAAAAATAAATGGGGAAAAAAGGGGACCCTTCCCCCCTCGGCCCAACTGGGCCTTGGCCTAATCAGGCCGGCCCAGCCGCCCCTCCATAAACCCCTCACCCGTAACCCTAGCTACCGGTGGCCCCACTCCCCTCCCCACGATTCCCACGCCTCTCTCTCCCTCGATCCACATCTCCCCTCCTCTGCCGCCGATTGGATCGGACGGATCGACCCCATCGTTGCGCCGCTGCCCGCCGTCCTCCCCGTCGCCGGCGTTAAGGCCCGTCGCCGGATCTCCTCCCCTCCGTCGCCGTCTCGCCTCCCCTCTCGCACCTCTTCCCCGACCCAATATGGATCGGGGGCAACGAACCCGACGCCCTTCCTTCACCGACGCCATCGCCTCCCCGCCGCCGTGCACCGTCGTCGTCGTCGAATCGCCGGCGCCACCTCGCCCCGAAGACACCCCGCCTCCCCGACGCCGCATCGCCGGACCGCTCGTCTTCGTCCTCCTCCACGACCGGCCTCCTCACGCCTCGCCGCCCCGCTTCTCTTCAACGTTGGTGAGGCCACCGGCCTCCTGCTCCCCCTGCACTCCGTCGTCGATCCGACCACCGCACGGGCGCATGCCCTTGACCACCGCCCAGTACGCGCGCCGACCGTGCTCACCGCGGCCTCGCCCCGCCCGGTGTGCCGTCGCGTGCGCCCGCAGCCGCGCCGAGCCGCACCCGCTGTGCTGCTCCTCCCCGGAGCGCTCGCACCTGCCGTGGCCCGCACCACCGCAGCCTCCTCTGCTGCCTCCATCGCGTGCCTGCGGCCGACTGCTGCCTCCGCCGACCGTGCTCGTTCCCCGCTGTCGTGCCACTCCGCCGCGACCCCGCCCATCCACCCCTGCCTCTCCTCCTGCGCACCGGCGCTGACCCGCCGTGGCCCAGCCACTGCCGCCTCCTATGGCCTCTCCCTCCCTGCTAGCCCCTGTCGGCGGCCTCGCCGTGGCCGCAGCACCCGCGCCCGCTGGCCGCGTCGAGCGCCCGTGCCCGTTCGGGCGCCCTCTCCAGTACCGCCAGCCCGCACCCGCTAGCGGCCAAAGCCGCTAAGCCCCTAGGACCTATGACAAACGGGGCCCACACCAGAACGTTTTATTAAAAAAAAGGAATTAATAATAATAATAAATAAATAAATAAAATATCAATTAATTAATTAACATAATTAATCATATTTAGACTAATCTAATCACTAATTAACCAAATTGATTGTTAGTTAATTAATCAGTCAATGACATGCGGGACCCTCACGTCAGTTTGACCCAGTCAACGCCCTGTTGACTGCTGACATCATGATGATGTCAGCATACACTATTCCGGATAATGTTGAATTAGAATAATTAATTAAATTCTAAAAATAATTAAAACTTTAAAAATTAAAATAAAATAAACCGTAGCTCGGATGGAAAAACTTTGTACATGAAATTTGCTCAGAACGACGTGACGAATCCGGATACGCAGCCCGTTCGTCCACCACACATCCCTAGCATAGCAAACCTGCAACATTTCACCTCTAGTTCATCTGTCCGAAAACGCGGAACACCCGGAATACTTTCCCGGATGTTTTCCCCCTCCGCCGGTATCACCTACTACCGCGTTAGGGCACACCTAACACCGATCGTTGTCTTGTCATGCATCGTCATGCATATGTTTGCTTTTATATTTATTGTTTCTTCCCCCTCTTCTCTCGCTATACACCGAGACCGACGCCACTGCTACCCAGTACGACTACGGTGTTGACGACTCCTCCTTGCCAGAGCAACCAGGCAAGCCCCCCCCCCTTGATCACCAGATATCGCCTATTCTTCTCTATACTGCTTGCATTAGAAGAGTGTAGCATGTTACTGCTTTCGGTTAATCCTATACTGATGCATAGCCTGTCATTGTTGCTACAGTTGTTACCCTTACCTGCTATCCTACTGCTTAGTATAGGATGCTAGTGTTCCATCAGTGGCCCTACACTCTTGTCCGTCTGCCATGCTATACTACTGGGCCGTGATCACTTCGGGAGGTGATCACGGGTATATATTATATACTTTCTATACATGACACATGTGGTGACTAAAGTCGGGTCGGCTCGTTGAGTACCTGCAAGTGATTCTGATGAGGGGGCTGAAAGGACAGGTGGCTCCATCCCGGTAGAGGTGGGCCTGGGTTCCTGACGGCCCCCGACTGTTACTTTGTGGCGGAGCGACAGGGCAGGTTGAGACCACCTAGGAGAGAGGTGGGCCTGGCCCTGGTCGGCGTTCGCGGGTACTTAACACGCTTAACGAGATCTTGGTATTTGATCTGAGTCTGGCCATTTGGTCTATACGCACTAACCAACTACGCGGTAACAGTTATGGGCACTCGACGTCGTGGTATCAGCCGAAGCTCTTCTTGACGTCAGCGACGGAGCGGCGCGCGCTGGATTGGACTGGAATGCCTGCTAGGCTAGGTCTGCTTCCGGCCGCATACGCAACGTGCAGGTGTGCAATGGGCGATGGGCCCAGACCCCTGCGCGCATAGGATTTAGACCGGCGTGCTGACCTCTCTGTTGAGCCTAGGTGGGGTGGCGACGTGTTGATCTTCCGAGGCCGGGCATGACCCAGAAAAGTGTGTCCGGCCAAATGGGATCGAGCGTGTTGGGTTATGTGGTGCACCCCTGCAGGGAAGTTTATCTATTCGAATAGCCGTGTCCCTCGGTAAAAGGACGACCCAGAGTTGTACCTTGACCTTATGACAACTAGAACTTGATACTTAATAAAACACACCCTTCCAAGTTCCAGATACAACCCGGTGATCACTCTCTAACAGGGCGACGAGGAGGGGATCGCCGGGTAGGATTATGCTATACGATGCTACTTGGTGAACTTACCATCTACTCTCTCCTACATGCTGCAAGATGGAGGTGGCCAGAAGCGTAGTCTTTGACAGGATTAGCTATCCCCCTCTTATTCTGGCATTCTGCAGTTCAGTCCACCCATATGGCCCTTTGCACATATACCCAGGCATATGTAGTGTAGCTCCTTGCTTGCGTGTACTTTGGATGAGTACTCACGGTTGCTTTTCTCCCTCTTTTCCCCTTTCTATACCTGGTTGTCGCAACCAGATGCTGGAGTCCAGGAGCTAGAGATCCCGAGGATGATTCTACATGGAGTTCGGCTTCGAGGAGTAGTTAGGAGGTCCCAGGCAGGAGGCCTTGCCTTTTCGATCGTTGCTACTTTTGTGCTAGCCTTCTTAAGGCAAACTTGTTTAACTTATGTCTGTACTCAGATATTGTTGCTTCCGCTGACTCGTCTATGATCGAGCACTTGTATTCGAGCCCTCGAGGCCCCTGGCTTGTATTATGATGCTTGTATGACTTATTTATGTTGTAGAGTTGTGTTGTGATATCTTCCCGTGAGTCCCTGATCTTGATCGTACACATTTGCGTGCATGATTAGTGTACGATTGAATCGGGGGCGTCACAAGTTGGTATCAGAGCCGACTGCCTGTAGGAATCCCCCTTCCAAACTCCTTGGCCGAAGTCGTGTCTAGTCACTACAAAACTTTTACTAACATGGCTGTGAGTCTTACGGGCCCATGTCGCCATTGGGTGGTACTAGGATCTTTTACTCCTCGATCTATACTCTGGGACTCTGAACTCTCTTCTATTCGGGATTAAATGGTTTTACTAACTCTAACCTTAGGATCTCGTGATCACTTCCTCCCGGAGAGCCCCTTATTACAGATGATCGCCTGCTGCACCAGAAGATTCCGAAGATACTCTGTAGTGTTCTCTCAAGACTTTGTGTCATCGCCTTTGCATTCCCTACCACCATTTTATCCTTAGGGATAACTGCATACACTTGCCAGTCTTACGTTCAACCCCATTGATCTTGTTAATACAAGATGCCTCGAACTGCTCTCCGTTATTCCGAGAATCCTTTGAGCTACTGCCTTGCATATCTTTGCCGCATGAATACCCCTACGAGTAATTCCTCACATTTACCGAGGATTTGTTCATTTCTAGTTGTTCGTGTGTTTCACAAAGTTCTTTGAAAAACTATTTGATCTTCTAAAAGTCCTCAGCAGCCTATTGATCCTGAATTTCTTGCCTTCCGGCATTATGGTTAATTCCGTATTTCTGGTAATCTCCATTGACATTCTTTGTCACTATCATTCTAAGTCCCTTGATTCAATATATTGCGAATGCTCGCAATCCTCAATCAGATCCTAGAATTCATCCTTTCAGCTCAGACGTCATTTTAAACATGAGTTGGATCTTGACCAATCAAATTGCCATTGATTGTACCCCTAAGGCATTCAACTTATCCATCCCTAATCAGAGCATTGCTTCTGATCCCTTGTCTTGGAATTCATAATTCCTTTGCATTTGAGCTTTTGAGTTAGTCAGTTGTTTCTATTGTCTGATCTCCTTGCATTCTTTCTTTCTCTAATTGTGTGTCGAGACTCACATCAGCTCCGCTATGGACCGTCAGATCCTTTGTTGTAATATCATCCGACAGTGTCCTTCGTATACAAAAACCTCGAGAAGATCTTTCCCTGATACATAATGCCTTCGGTAAATTGTATCCTCTACTTTCTCAACCTTGCTCTGCTTTTGAGCTGGTGATATTTACTCTTGAAGCTTGTGGTATATGTTTCTAAGATGCCCCGATGGGTTGAACATATACCTTCCTTAATTTGTGTGAACCCAAGAGTCTTCATGGGTCATAACCTTCCGGTATTCCGCCAGTTAAACTTTCAAACTCTAAACATTCTTAACCGAGAGCAGTAAATGAGAAGTTGTGTATGGGAGAAGTGGGAGTCGACCTTTAACCTTGCGTTCATGCCCATGGACACGATGCTAATCTTATCATGGATGCTCCTCTTAAACCCTCTTTGTATAAGTTCTTATATCTGGGATTCGGCCTTTTGCAATCATGGTTCCGACCATGTTCTCCTTTAAATACCATTTCTCGTGCAAGTTTAAGCACTCGTCTTCTGCAGAGCAATACTCTACCCCAACCTCTACTTTGATCTGTCGTCGAGTATTACCCCCCTGGTATCTCGAGATTATCTTGGAACTACATAATTTCTTATGAGTTCTTCATCAAGTACTACATTCTCACTGATTACAATTTTTCATGGGCTCTGAGTTATTAAACACTCAAAGACACCGATAACTGAACCGAGTCTGCACTACGGTTCAACGACACTTGATAATCTTCTTTAAGTACGAGTTTGTACCCGATCACGCCATTCCTAGCCTGTATGGCTATATCATTGTCGTGGTGATTTTAACTGTGCTACCTGGTCCTTATTCCCGGAGCACCACTTTCGACGATGAGCTAAGCTTACGTCGATTTTCCTCGTCATATCATTTCGCCTTGAACAACAAGCTTGATTTTGAGTCTGTGTCGTACGCATGGTTCCAATAACCTTTTGCTTCATAATTCCTTTGACTTGATGTTATCGCCGATCGATTGCATCCTCTCGAAACCTCCCGGCAAATGTGTCGGATCACCTTCAACACTTTGACTTCATCCGAGATGTCAACTGTGTTCATGATGAGAAATACCCTCCTTGCCCTCGATGATTTTTATTATCAATCGACAACACCCTTGACTTCCTTTCATCGCGAACTTGTCCACATTATGAATACAACTTTCTCCCCAGCTAGTGTTGTGTTCTGCCTTGAAGTATTACTGTCTTTTCTGTCAAGAATGTTGTGGGGATTGCTCCACCTCTTAGAAATTCTCGGTATGATGATACTTCTCACCATCACCATTCTTTTCTTAGTCCCCGTGTTGTTGCTAACCGGAATACCGACAAATGGTCTGTGATGTGTAAATTCGGTACTCCTTAGCAACCCTATTGCTTTGGAGTTAATGGTCGACAATTCATCCTTAGACTATTGGATAATGAATCACCATTCTAACATTGATCAGGCTATCTAATCCCACCTTTCGGGTGCACCTTTCAACCAGTGTTTAATTATGTATGTTTTCCTCGAGCACACACCATTATGTCATTTGCTCTGACTAATGTTATCTCCTTGTTCACATAATTGTGGAAATCCATCTTGTCAAAGATCTCGATGGGTTGTCGTTGAGTTCATCAGCTACCTCCTCATCCTCTCCTTGGTTTAATGATGAACTCTTGCTACGGAACTCGCTTCCATAGTTCATTTCCCGAGAATCTTACAATGTCGTCTCGTCAAATTGTGTTGCACCTTTTCTTCTCAGGCATCCTGAGTCTGAGGTATCCTAACACCAATCGGATCTGAATCTTGGTCAGATATGATGGTTGGAGCATATTTTCAAGAGTTATAACATTGGTCTTTATATGACCCAGTAAGGTGATGTCATGCCTAGCACACTTGACCGGAGGACATATTGCTTTAGTATCCTCTTTAGCGATGTTACTCATTCTTTCGTGAGGAAATTGTAAGACTTATACTATGAGTTATTCCTGATGCATCCATTGAGTATCCAAAGTCCGACCTTTGCTTGAAGACCATGTCAATGCTATCCGAAAGCATGTCGGTGGTACTCCGATCTTCAAAAAGAAAAGTTGAAGCAATGCTATCTTTTTCTTTATCAATTATCCAAGACACCGTTGTATGGGTATTGTCATCAAATTCCTCTCCCCTTATCTAAATGGTTTCTACTTTCTATCCCATCGTGGATATCATGCTCTGCTTGTCCTTGGGAAGGATATACCCTTGAAATATGTGTTTAAACACATTTTCCTTTCCATTGTTCTGCTTAAACCTGATAATCATATTTTCCTTTCCATTGTTTGGTTTAACCTTTCTTGTGATCTATATGATCTAAGCAACTATATTTCCCTGCTTATGTAAACACCTCGGTGTACAATTCTATCAGTAAGACCCTGTTCCTTTTGTTGATGACATTCCGGTAACCACCGATGGACGAGAACTTTGCCTATTGGTCCGCCTCGTTCAACGAGCAGGAAAATGGTTCTCTTCGTCCCTTGCCCTTGGTATCGATGTTGTTGCCGACATAACCGACAGACTATCCTCTGACATGCCTTGCTTACATGATCGTGCAAGATGTCACCATGCTTCCTACTTTTAACCCACATGGTGGGCCCATAACCCACAGTTCCACAGGATCAAAACCTGACTCTCCTGTACACCTTGATGACAAAGTTATCCCTTGCTCTTGGTTTCGCAGGTAATTCGCGAGCCACCTTCCTAGTGATCTATTCTGGTATCAGACACAATACTTATTCTCGTTGCTCTGAACCCCTTCAACACTTCGTTTCAGGCAACGAACGATTACCTATGCGCTTGAAACTTCTATTTTGCACCTCTTACTTTGCTCTCGATAATTTCTTAAGTTTCAATTCGAGAGTTACTTTCCGCCACCTTCCCCGATGTTATCGACCAGATGAGCAACATTGTAGCGGTCCGTTCTTCCGAAGTTACCCCTTGTCCTTTCGTAAGTACGATGAAATTTCCGAAGAAAGGATGATGACTTCATCATGATGACCTGAAGTAGTGGAATGAAGACATCAATGTAATGGATCGATTTTTTCGAGAAGAGCAACCAAGACCGAGAAGAATCATTGGAATTTCGTAACCTAATCTTCCTCTTACTCCCCTCTTAAATCTCGGGACGAGATTTCTTGTAGTAGAGGAGAATTGTGACGCCCGGATAATTATGCTACAGTAAACCTACGCTAATGATGCCACGTCACCTCTGTTACTGTTGCTAACCTCGCGTTAGATCAAAACGTTTCAAAATCAAATTTGAATTTTAGGCAAACATTAAAAGTTTTCAAACATAAAAACTAAAATGTTCTAGAGGTGACAAATATTGCATAGTTAATTATGGTGGAGAATCCACATATTTATAAAATATTTAAGTGCACTAAAATGATTTAACCCGTAGTGAAAACAATTAAATAAATGCCTAATTTTATAACATATTAAAACTATTTTATTATGGGCTAGGAATTAATCTGACAGTAGTTTATTTATAAATACAAATTTAGATACTAGTGGAAATTTTTATAAAACTAAAAATAAAAGAAAAGAAATAAAACAAAAGTTAAAAAAATAAATGGGGGAAAAAGGGGACCCTTCCCCCCCCGGCCCAACTGGGCCTTGGCCTAGTCAGGCCGGCCCAGCCGCCCCTCCATAACCCCCTCACCCGTAACCCTAGCTACCGGTCGCCCCACTCCCCTCCCCACGATTCCCACGCCTCTCTCTCCCTCGATCCACATCTCCCCTACTCTGCCCCCGATTGGATCGGAGGGATCGACCCCATCGTTGCGCCGCTGCCCGCCGTCCTCCCCGTCACCGGCGTTAAGGCCCGTCGCCGGATCTCCTCCCCTCCGTCGCCGCCTCGCCTCCCCTCTCGCACCTCTTCCCCGACCCAATATGGATCGGGAAGGGGTAACGAGCCCGACGCCCTTCCTTCACCGACGCCATCGCCTCCCCGCCGCTGTGCACCATCGTCATCGTCGAATCACCGGCGCCACCTCGCCCCGAAGACACCCCGCCTCCCCGACGCCGCATCGCCGGACCGCTCGTCTTCGTCCTCCTCCACGACCGGCCTCCTCACACCTCGCTACCCCGCTTCTCTTCAACGCTGGTGAGGCCACCGGCCTCCTGCTCCCCCTGCACTCCGTCGTCGATCCGACCACCGCACGGGCGCACGCCCTTGACCACCGCCCCGTACGCGCGCCGACCGTGCTCACTGCGGCCTCGCCCCGCCCAGTGTGCCGTCGCGTGCGCCCGCAGCCGCGCCGAGCCGCACCCGCCGTGCTGCTCCTCCCCGGAGCGCTCGCACCTGCCGTGGCCCACACCATCGCAGCCTCCTCTGCTGCCTCCATCGCGTGCCCGCGGCCGACTGCTGCCACTGCTGCCTCCGGCGACCGTGCTCGTTCCCCGCTGTCGTGCCACTCCGCCGCGACCCCGCCCGTCCACCCCTGCCTCTGCTCCTGCGCACCGGCGTTGACCCGCCGTGGCCCAGCCACTGCCGCCTCCTACGGCCTCTCCCTTCCCGCTAGCCCCTGTCGGCGGCCTCGCCGTGGCCGCATCCCCCGCGCCCGCTGGCCACGTCGAGCGCCCGTGCCCGTTCGGGCGCCCTCTCCAGTACCGCCAGCTTGCACCCGCTAGCGGCCAAGCCCGCTAAGCCCCTAGGGCCTATGACAAACGGGGCCCAGCCCCAAAACGTTTTATTAAAAAAGGAATTAATAATAATAAATAAATAAAATATTAATTAATTAATTAACTTAATTAATCATATTTAGACTAATCTAATCACTAATTAACCTAATTAACTGTTAGTTAATTAATCAGTCAATGACATGCGGGACCCTCACGTCAGTTTGACCCAGTCAACGCCCTGTTGACTGCTGACATCATGATGACGTCAGCATACACTATTCTGGATAATTTTGAATTAGAATAATTAATTAAATTCTAAAAATAATTAAAACTTTAAAAATTAAAATAAAATAAACCGTAGCTCAGATGGAAAAACTTTGTACATGAAAGTTGCTCAGAACGACGTGACGAATCCGGATACGCAGCCCGTTCGTCCACCACACATCCCTAGCATAGCAAACCTGCAACATTTCACCTCCAGTTCATCTGCCCGAAAACGCGGAACACCCGGAATCTTTCCCGGATGTTTTCCCCCTCCGCCGGTATCACCTACTACCGCGTTAGGGCACACCTAACACCGCTCGTTGTCTTGTCATGCATCGTCATGCATATGTTTGCTTTTATATTTATTGTTTCTTCCCCCTCTTCTCTCGCTAGACACCGAGACCGACGCCGCTGCTACCCAGTACGACTACGATGTTGACGACTCCTTGCCAGAGCAACCAGGAAAGCCCCCCCCTTGATCACCAGATATCGCCTATTCTTCTCTATACTGCTTGCATTAGAAGAGTGTAGCATGTTACTGCTTTCGGTTAATCCTGTACTGATGCATAGCCTGTCATTGTTGCTACAGTTGTTACCCTTACATGCTATCCTACTGCTTAGTATAGGATGCTAGTGTTCCATCAGTGGCCCTACACTCTTGTCCGTCTGCCATGCTATACTACTGGGCCGTGATCACTTCGGGAGGTGATCACGGGTATATATTATATACTTTATATACATGACACATGTGGTGACTAAAGTCGGGTCGGCTCGTTGAGTACCCGCAAGTGATTCTGATGAGGGGGCAGAAAGGACAGGTGGCTCCATCCCGGTAGAGGTGGGCCTGGGTTCCTGACGGCCCCCGACTGTTACTTTGTGGCGGAGCGACAGGGCAGGTTGAGACCACCTAGGAGAGAGGTGGGCCTGGCCCTGTCGGTGTTCGCGGGTACTTAACATGCTTAACGAGATCTTGGTATTTGATCTGAGTCTGGCCATTTGGTCTATACGCACTAACCAACTACGCGGGAACAGTTATGGGCACTCGACGTCGTGGTATCAGCCGAAGCTCTTCTTGACGCCAGCGACGGAGCGGCGCACGCCGGATTGGACTAGAATGCCTGCTAGGCTAGGTCTGCTTCTGGCCGCGTACGCAACGTGCAGGTGTGCAATGGGCCCAGACCCCTGCGAGCATAGGATTTAGACCGGCGTGCTGACCTCTCTGTTGAGCCTAGGTGGGGTTGCGACGTGTTGATCTTTCGAGGCCGGGCATGACCCAGAAAAGTGTGTCCGGCCAAATGGGATCGAGCGTGTTGGGTTATGTGGTGCACCCCTGCAGGGAAGTTTATCTATTCGAATAGCCGTGTCCCTCGGTAAAAGGACGACCCGAAGTTGTACCTTGACCTTATGACAACTAGAACTGGATACTTAATAAAACACACCCTTCCAAGTGCCAGATACAACCCGGTGATCGCTCTCTAACAGGGCGACGAGGAGGGGATCGCCGGGTAGGATTATGCTATACGATGCTACTTGGTGAACTTACCATCTACTCTCTCCTACATGCTGCAAGATGGAGGTGGCCAGAAGCGTAGTCTTCGACAGGATTAGCTATCCCTCTCTTATTCTGGCATTCTGCAGTTCAGTCCACCCATATGGCCCTTTACACATATACCCATGCATATGTAGTGTAGCTCCTTGCTTGCGAGTACTTTGGATGAGTACTCACGGTTGCTTTTCTCCCTCTTTTCCCCTTTCTATACCTGGTTGTCGCAACCAGATGCTGGAGTCCAGGAGCTAGAGATCCCGAGGATGATTCTACATGGAGGTCGGCTTCGAGGAGTAGTTAGGAGGTCCCAGGCAGGAGGCCTTGCCTTTTCGATCGTTGCTACTTTTGTGCTAGCCTTCTTAAGGCAAACTTGTTTAACTTATGTCTGTACTCAGATATTGTTGCTTCCGCTGACTCGTCTATGATCGAGCACTTGTATTCGAGCCCTCGAGGCCCCTGGCTTGTATTATGATGCTTGTATGACTTATTTATGTTGTAGAGTTGTGTTGTGATATCTTCCCGTGAGTCCCTGATCTTGATCGTACACATTTGCGTGCATGGTTAGTGTACGATTGAATCGGGGGCGTCACACGTGCCTCATGGGCAAGATGACTAAAACGCCGTTCTCCGGTACTATGGAGAGAGCAACAGATTTGTTGGAAATCATACATACAGATGTATGTGGTCCGATGAATGTTGAGGCTCGTGGCGGATATCATTATTTTCTCACCTTCACAGATGATTTAAGCAGATATGGGTATATCTACTTAATGAAACATAAGTCTGAAACGTTTGAAAATTTCAAAGAAATTCATAGTGAAGTTGAAAATCATCGTAACAAGAAAATAAAGTTTCTATGATCTGATCGTGGAGGAGAATATTTGAGTTACGAGTTTGGTCTACATTTGAAACAATGCGGAATAGTTTCGCAACTTACGCCACCCGGAACACCACAGCGAAATGATGTGTCCGAATGTCGTAATCGTACTTTACTAGATATGGTGCGATCTATGATGTCTCTTACTGATTTACCGCTATCGTTTTGGGGTTATGCTTTAGAGACGGCTGCATTCACGTTAAATAGGGCACCATCGAAATCCGTTGAGACGACGCCTTATGAAATGTGGTTTGGCAAGAAACCAAAGTTGCCGTTTCTTAAAGTTTGGGGCTGCGATGCTTATGTGAAAAAGCTTCAACCTGATAAGCTCGAACCCAAATCAGAGAAATGTGTCTTCATAGGATACCCAAAGGAGACTGTTGGGTACACCTTCTATCACAGATCCGAAGGCAAGACATTCGTTGCTAAGAATGGATCCTTTCTAGAGAAGGAGTTTCTCTCGAAAGAAGTGAGTGGAGGAAAGTAGAACTTGATGAGGTAACTGTACCTGCTCCCTTATTGGAAAGTAGCTCATCACAAAAATCTGTTCCTGTGACGCCTACACCAATTAATGAGGAAGTTAATGATGATGATCATGGAACTTCATATCAAGTTGTTACTGAACCTCGTAGGTCAACAAGAGTAAGATCCGCAGCAGAGTGGTACGATAATCCTGTTCTGGAGGTTATGTTACTAGACCATGACGAACCTACGAACTATGAAGAAGCGATGGTGAGCCCCGATTCCGCAAAATGGCTTGAGGCCATGAAATCTGAGATGGGATCCATGTATGAGAACAAAGTGTGGACTTTGGTTGACTTTCCCGATGAACGGCAAGCAATTGAGAATAAATGGATCTTCAAGAAGAAGACTGACGCTGACGGCAATGTTACTGTCTATAAAGCTCGACTTGTTGCAAAAGGTTTTCGACAAGTTCAAGGGATTGACTACGATGAGACCTTCTCACCCGTAGCGATGCTTAAGTCTGTCCGAATCATGTTAGCAATTGCCGCATTTTATGATTATGAAATTTGACAAATGGATGTCAAAACTGCATTCCTGAATGGATTTCTGGAAGAAGAGTTGTATATGATGCAACCGGAAGGTTTTGTCGATCCAAAGGGAGCTAACAAAGTGTGCAAGCTCCAGCGATCCATTTACGGACTGGTGCAAGCCTCTCGGAGTTGGAATAAACACTTTGATAGTGTGATCAAAGCATTTGGTTTCGTACAAACTTTTGGAGAAGCCTGTATTTACAAGAAAGTGAGTGGGAGCTCTATAGCATTTCTGATATTATATGTGGATGACATATTGCTGATTGGAAATGATATAGAATTTCTGGATAGCATAAAGGGATACTTGAATAAGAGTTTTTCAATGAAAGACCTCGGTGAAGCTGCGTATATATTGGGCATCAAGATCCATAGAGATAAATCAAGACGCTTAATTGGACTTTCACAAAGCACATACCTTGACAAAGTTTTGAAGAAGTTCAAAATGGATCAAGCAAAGAAAGGGTTCTTGCCTGTGTTACAAGGTATGAAGTTGAGTAAGACTCAATGCCCGACCATTGCAGAAGATAGAGAGAAAATGAAAGATGTTCCCTATGCTTTCAGCCATAGGCTCTATCATGTATGCAATGCTATGTACCAGAACTGATGTGTGCCTTGCTATAAGTCTAGCAGGGAGGTACCAATGTAATCTAGGAGTGGATCACTGGACAGCGGTCAAGAACATCCTGAAATACCTGAAAAGGACTAAGGACATGTTTCTCGTTTATGGAGGTGACAAAGAGCTCATCGTAAATGGTTACGTTGATGCAAGCTTTGACACTGATCCAAACGATTCTAAATCGCAAACCGGATACGTGTTTACATTGAACGGTGGAGCTGTCAGTTGGTGCAGTTCTAAACAAAGCGTCGTGGCGGGATCTACATGTGAAGTGGAGTACATGGCTGCTTCGGAAGCGACAAATGAAGGAGTCTGGATGAAGGAGTTCATATCCGACCTAGGTGTCATACCTAGTGCATCGGGTCCAATGAAAATCTTTTGTGACAATACTGGTGCAATTGCCTTGGCGAAGGAATCCAGATTTCACAAGAGAACCAAGCACATCAAGAGACGCTTCAATTCCATCCGGGATTTAGTCTAGGTGGGAGACATAGAAATTTGCAATATACATATGGATCTGAATGTTGCAGACCCGTTGACTAAGCCTCTTCCACGAGCAAAACATGATCAGCACAAAGGCTCCATGGGTGTTAGAATCATTACTGTGTAATCTAGATTATTGACTCTAGTGCAAGTGGGAGACTGAAGGAAATATGCCCTAGAGGCAATAATAAAGTTATTATTTATTTCCTTATATCATGATAAATGTTTATTATTCATGCTAGAATTGTATTAACCGGAAACGTAATACATGTGTGAATACATAGACAAACAGAGTGTCACTAGTATGCCTCTACTTGACTAGCTCGTTGATCAAAGATGGTTAAGTTTCCTAGCCATTGACATGGGTTGTCATTTGATTAACGGGATCACATCATTAGGTGAATGATGTGATTGACTTGACCCATTCCGTTAGCTTAGCACTCGATCGTTTAGTATGTTGCTATTGCTTTCTTCATGACTTATACATGTTCCTATGACTATGAGATTATGCAACTCCCGTTTACCGGAGGAACACTTTGTGTGCTACCAAACGTCACAACGTAACTGGGTGATTATAAAGGTGCTCTACAGGTGTCTCCGAAGGTACTTGTTGGGTTGGTGTATTTCGAGATTAGGATTTGTCACTCCGAATGTCGGAGAGGTATCTCTGGGCCCACTCGGTAATGCACATCACTTAACCCTTGCAAGCATTGAAACTAATGAGTTAGTTGCGGGATGATGTATTACGGAATAAGTAAAGAGACTTGCCAGTAACGAGATTGAACTAGGTATTGAGATACCGACGATCGAATCTCGGGCAAGTAACATACCGATGACAAAGGGAACAACGTATGTTGTTATGCGGTCTGACCGATAAAGATCTTCGTAGAATATGTGGGAGCCAATATGAGCATCCAGGTTCCGCTATTGGTTATTGACCGGAGATGTGTCTTGGTCATGTCTACATAGTTCTCGAACCCGTAGGGTCCGCACGCTTAACGTTTCGATGACAGTTATATTATGAGTTTATATGTTTTGATGTACCGAAGATTGTTCGGAGTCCCGGATGTGATCACGGACATGACGAGGAGTCTCGAAATGGTTGAGACATGAAGATTGATATATTGGAAGCCTATATTTGGATATCGGAAGTGTTCCGGGTGAAATCGGGATTTTACCGGAGGGGTTACCGGAAAACCCCGGGGGTTAATGGGCCATAGTGGGCCTTAGTGGAGAAGAGGAGAGGCGGCCAGGGCAAGGGCCGCGCGCCCCTCCCCCTAGTCCGAATAGGACAAGGAGAAGGGGGTGGCGCCCCCCCTTTCCTTCTTCTCCTCCACCTCTTTCCCCCTCTTCTCCTAATCCAACAAGGAAAAGGGAGGGAGTCCTACTCCCGATGGGAGTAGGACTCCTCCTGGCGCGCCCCCTCCTGGCCGGCTGTACCTCCCCCCTTGCTCCTTTATATACGGGGGCAGGGGGCACCCTAGAGACACAACAATTGATCGTTTGATCTTTTAGCCGTGTGCGGTGCCCCCTCCACCATAGTCCACCTCGATAATACTGTAGCGGTGCTTATGCGAAGCTCTGCGTCGGTAGAACATCATCATCGTCACCACGCAGTCGTGCTGACGAAACTCTCCCTCAACACTTGGCTGGATCGGAGTTCGAGGGACGTCATCGGGCTGAACGTGTGCTGAACTCGGAGGTGCCGTGTGTTCGGTACTTGATCGGTCGGATCGTGAAGACGTACAACTACATCAACCGCGTTGTGCTAACGCTTCCGCTTTCGGTCTACGAGGGCATGTGGACAACACTCTCCCCTCTCATTGCTATGCATCACCATGATCTTGCGTGTGCGTAGGATTTTTTTTGAAATTACTACGTTCCCCAACATCAACGACAGTAGCAACAAGGACATGCTATGCAACAGTATAGGATCAAACCGATGAAACAGTAACACTACTCTAATGCAAGCAGTAGAGGGAAAGAGTAGGAGATGTCGGGATAGTCAAGGGAGGTTTTCTTGCCTGGTTGCTCTAGCGAGAAGGAGGGACCGTCATCAAAGTAGTCGATCACAGGGGTACCAGAAGCAGTTGATAACCCATAAGTATAGCGGATCGCAACAGTTTTCGAGGGTAGAGTATTCAACCCAAATTTATAGATTCGACACAAGGGGAGCCAAAGAATATTTGAAGGTATTAGCAGCTGAGTTGTCAATTCAACCACACTTGGAGATTAATTATCTGCAGCAAAGTGACCAGTAGCAAAGTAGTTTGATAGTTTGGATAGTAGTGACAACAGCAACAGTAACAGGGGAGGTTTGCTTGCCTGGTTGCTCTAGCGAGAAGTGTAACAGTGATGATAGCAGTAGTAACTTAGCAGGAACAATATGGAAAAGTTCGTAGGCATTGGATCGGTGACTTGTTGGATGATATTCATCATGTGACAGTTATAACCTAGGGCGATACGGCACTAGCTCCAGTTCATCGATATAACGTAGGCATGTATTCCGTAAATAGTCATACGTGCTTTATTAAAAGAACTTGCATGTCATCTTTTTTCCTACCCTCCCGTGGTAGCGGGGTCCATATTGGAAACTAAGGGATATTAAGGCCTCGTTTTAATAGAGAACCGGAACAATTAACACATAGTGAATACATGAACTCCTCAAACTACGGTCATCACTGAGAGTGGGCCCGATTGTTGTCACTCCGGGGTTGTCGGATCATAACACGTAGTAGATGACTATAACTTGCAAGATCGGATCTAAAACATGGATATAATGATGAATTCATAAACGGTTAAGATCTGAGTCCATGGCACCCGGGCCCAAAGTGACAAGCATTAAGCATGCCAAAGTCATAGCAACATCAATCTAAGAACATAGTGGATACTAGGGATCAAGCCCTAACAAAACTAACTCGATTACATGATAAATCTCATCCAACTCCTCACCGACCAGCGAGCCTACGAAGGAATTACTCACTCCCGGTGGGGAGCATCGTGGAATTCGCGATGCAGAAGGGTTGGTGATGACGAAGAACGAAGATCCCCCTCTCCGGAGCCCCAAACGGACTCCAGATATGCCCTCCCAAGGAAGAACAAGGCTTGGCGGCGGCTCCGTCTCGTGGATCGCGATAATTCTTTCTCCCTAATTTTTTTATGAAAATATGTGATTTTATAGTGTCAGGGTTGAGGTTTGCGGGGCCACCAGGTGGGTACAACCCACCTGGGCGCGCCAGGAGAGGGGGCGCGCCCTGGTGGGTTGTGCCCACCCAGGGGCCTCTCTCCGGTGGATCTTGGCTCCAGAAATTCTCTTTTATTATATAAAAAATCCTCGCAAAGTTTCATTCCATTCCGAGAACTTTTATTTCCTGCACAACAACAACAACAACAACATGGTAGTTCATCTGAAAACAACGTCAGTCCGGGGTTAGTTTCATTCAGATCATGCAAATTAGAGTCCAAAACAAGAGGAAAAGCATGAGAAAAAGTAGATACATTGGAGACGTATCAACTCCCCCAAGCTTAAACCTTTGCTTGTCCTCAAGCAATTCAGTTGATAAACTGAAAGTGAGAAAGAAAAACTTTTACGAACTCTTTTGCTCTTGTTTGCATGAATAAGCTTAAACAGCATCCAGGTTTTCAGCCAACATTATAACTAACCATGTCAACAATAACTCTTAAAGATTATAATGACTCATATCAACGACATAATCAACTAGCGAGCAATAATAAGATATCTCAAACAGCAACATGTTGTCAAAACAACCATGATATAATATGACAATAGTTGTATCTCGCTAGCCCTTTCTGAGACCGCAAAACATAAATGCAGATCACCTCCAAAGTTCAAGCAGCGACTAAACATTGTAATTCATGGCAGAAAAGATCCAGTCATGATGCACCCAACATTAGCTACACACAATGCATAAATCATGACAGCTGTGCTCTACTCAGTTTCTGGCGCTTGTGTTTAGAAGGTGGTGACACAACATAAAAGTAAATAGATAGTCCCTTCGCAGAGGGAAACAGTGATTTGCAGAGGTGCTAGAGCTCAATGTTTAAAACCGAGGTAAATGATATTGAGAGATGCACCCTTCTTATTCACTTCAAGACCATCAGTTATCAACATCTTCAATGCTAAGCACGCTAGTGGCGGTTCCCAAGCGATAAAAGTAAAGGTTTACTCCTCCTCCACCATCAATCACACTCCACGGCTTGTCCGAAACAATGGGTGCCATCCATACCAACATCAGTCCCGGGGGAGTTTTGTTTAATTATTTGCATTTTTTAGTTCGGGATTGGGAATCCATATTACCGCCCATTTTCTCGTGCGATGGCGAGTGAATAAACACTCGACCTGAGAATAACTTGCTTAGCACGGAAGATATCGACCACCTCCTCTCGTTCCATGAACGATCCAGGCACACAAAACAGATAAATTTTTTTAGAAGTTTTTAGAGGTGGTACATGCAAATTTACTTAGGACGGCAGGGTATTTTAACCTATAAAGATGCTGGGCGACTCCCCATCAGGAAGCTCGCTCGATTTGCTCCTTCGTTGGCCGTTCGATCTGCCAGATTTCGGTCAACCGAGTCGTCCAGACCATTAGATCTTTACTGCACATTTTACCTTGCTGTTATTTTCTCTCCTCCATGACTGGTGGGCTCTCTGCGCCTGTCTATTGCCTGGGTGAGACTTCCCCGCATGAACCTTTCCACTAGTAGACTTGCACGTGCAACGCACGTCATAATCTATAATAGGAACATCTATTTTAAATCTTATTTCTCTTTAGTGAGTCATTGTTATTGAGCCATGTGAATATGTGTCATGCCTAATGATCCGGATTTCTTATATCATCATTATTCAATTCTCAATCTACTAAAATAACAGCTAATTTTGTTCTAAATATGCCCTATGAAACTAAAGTCAAGTAATACGACTTAGTTTTCAAATAGTGCTACTTCATAAAATAATAAGTATTATAATATGATGCAAAATATATCTGTTCAAGAGAGTCCAAATATCTCCCATAAGTACTTCATGAAATTTAACACCAAGAGGCCATAAAATGACCTACATGATTTATCCTCAACAAAAAGTTTTATAAACAATCAAAACAATCATGATAGAACGTTTATTTAAATTGTTGTAATCCTGTAAAAAGATCACCCACACAACTAAATGGGTCAACTTTTAATAAAAAATTAGATAACTACTCCCTCCGTCCCATAATGTAAGATCTTAACGGAGGGAGTAATATAAACAGAACGAAACTACTTTAGGCACGACAATTTCCAGCCGTTTCTTGCACGACAACTGATCCAAGGGTACTGATCCATGCATTAAACAGAAGAGAGCTGCTATGCAGACGACTTCTTGCATGATGCTACATATCCAACCATCCAGCCATAAACTAAAGCTGCAGCACACCACCGGATTGACCGTCGTGCAAGGATCGGCCACAAAAGTGTCGATCGGCTGTAAAGTAGTTTCGCAGACATAATGAAAAGCCGAGCTGACTCATCGTGCATTCGGTATCGTGTGTGTAGCATCACTGTAAACAGAATAACGAAAAAGGCTAGTGGTAATCTCTACCTAATAATACAGCATGTAGGGTTTCTGCCCCTTCGTCACGCCAATTTGCAAAAAGGCCCATACATTTTCATGAAATCAACCCGCAGTCCAGATTTAAGTCACACCGAACCGTTATTTTACAGTTTTTCAAACCACCCCCTGACTTTTTAGGTATTCCATCCGCGGATCATATTTAAGTCAAACAAATGCTTTTCTAAACTATCCATATCTTTTAAACCGTAACTCCGATTTAAACATGTTATATACGAAATTTGATTAGAAAAATATGTAGAATACGAATATAAGATTATTTTAACCTGTTAAGTACTTATAAATATTATTTTGGAAGATATTTAATTCAGACAAATGGTTTTCTAAATTATACGTATCTTTTAAACCGCAACTCCGATTTTAATATGTTATATATGACATTTGATTAGAAAAATGTGTGAAGTTAATTTTACCTGTTAAATATTTCTTAAATATTGTTTTGGAAGCAAATTTATAACTATAGCGCACGATCCATTTTTCTTTCATACAGGCGGCGATCCGGATTGCAAATAAACACCTATTATAATCATATATGAAAAAAAAACATCGAAAACTACACATGCATACCTATGAATACGTCGCGGGGAAAACAACAGATTTCTCATCACGAGTGTGAGAGAAAGCGAGAGAGAGGGAGAGGGAGGAGAGAGGGAGAGAGCCGTCCTAGGATTAACCACATTTTAACGTGTGAACACCAAGGCCACCGCCGGCGAGGGTGAGAAGAAGGATAAGCGGCAACATAAATATGATGCGTAGCTAAAATAAAGAAGATGGACTTATTGTTGTCTTGAGTGATGGTTGCTCTATTAAGATTGTGTGTTGTGTATTTTCTTCCGTTGCAACGCACGGGCTCTTTTGTGTGATAGTAAAAAGAAAAGGAATTGGACAACGCCCGCCCGACGCTATATATGTACTGTATGTCTATTATTATCGATGAAAAGAAAAATTGGACCTCTCTGCCTCCTCTCAGTTCTCCACACCCACACACTTCAGTACCTTATCCCTTCCATTGTCTCCGCACCGCTCTCAGAAAAAAAGCCACCGCATCCTCGGTGCTCCCGGCGGCTACGGCGAAGGAGTCCCTGGGCATGCTGCTGCTGCGCCGACGCCTTCGCCATCCGCACCGTCGTGGGCAATGCCAAATACAACGCCGATGCTGCATATACGCGCGCGCGCCGGTCGCCGCCGCGGCCTCGGTGCGCCCGACCACGGAGGAGGGGGAGGAACAGGCGCAGTGGCGAAGGAGCCGGCAGCGTAGACGGAGGGAGAGGAGTAGCGCGAGGGGCGCGGACGGAGGGGTCGCCGGGGACGTTTGGCGCGCCACCACACAACGGTCCCGGGCCGCCGCCGGGAGGCAGAGAGGCGACAAGGTTTGTGCTGGCTGCCCTGCTTCTCCTTGTTACTGGTGGATTTTCTGATGTGCAGATGGCTAGTTTGCGTCCATCAGTGCTAAAACTTTGAACGAATCTTGTTCTTCTTCGGAAATCCAACTGAATTTCCATCTCGTTCTGAATTGAGTTCTGATTGCCGGGTGACAGAGGTGGGAGGATAACCGAACAACGGGCTCGCAGGGTCACTATGCGAGAGCACATATCCTCGCATGGCAGCTTACATGTAGCCCTATAAAATCAAATTCAGCCCCATGTTACCTGATTTCCTGTTAATGGATTTTACTGCTTTTCTGTTTTGGACCCTGTGTAACTTGTTGTATTTCTAGAGCAGTGCAGCGAGGAGGAGGCTATGAAGTACGTCCAATACTTTAACCTACAACCATCTAATATGCAAATTTAATAATAGAAGAAGATGACCTCATTTATATACTGGAAAATGAAAAACATAAAAAGTATAAGATGACCCAATTACTCTTTTATGTGCACCTTGTGTGCGTAGACACTGGACTACAATTGTAGCAACAAAGAGTATATCAATTTATCAGGTAATAGAAATAGTGCTACTTTTTTGGATGCAGTCACAAAGACAAGACTTTTTTTTGTGATTAGAGAGGGTGCTTTCTTACTTGCTGATCACTGAATGCGTGAGTAATCATTATTATGTTGGATTGGTAGATGTTGTTTGATGCCATAAAAATGCTCTGTACCTGAATCAACTATAGAGTGCCCAAAGAAAGAAGAAATAAGCACTTTCGATAATTTAGCACCATTAAAAAATCGATGAACTAACCTTTTTTTTAAAGACACTTCTGCGATATGTAGGTTGACCATTGTACTGAGTTGGGGGTTCTCAAACAGTTTGACATTTGTGTGTCATTTGTCTTGAAATTCTTTGCATCTGGTACGCATCATTTGTGTGCAACCAATTGGACTCATCATCTTCATAAATATTCTCTTTTTCATCGAGGATGTCTCTGTTGAAATGCATGGAATTTGGTACTGCACCACCTGCACATGTTATGTTCTGCAGTTGTGTGGCTACCAATTGTCCGGTAGCTGGTACTTGCGACACAATGTTACTGCCATCGAGGACAGCAGCAATATGCTTATTTTGCTTGCGGGTTTGGCGTTGTCGCTTTAATATTTCCTCTCTATTTTGTGCATACCGCTCCCTTTCCATCCGATTCTTAATCTCATTACGGTCTGAATATATGAACAATAGATCATTATATAGTAATCCAACTGGGCCGTATATCATGAAGTTGATCATCGTTACCTTGTGATACAGCCAACTGCGTGTGTGCTCTGTTATTTAGGCCATTGATCTTGGCAGCGGCAATTTTTTTTCTGTTTGTAGGCCTCATGCCGTCTCTTATTAATCTCATCCCTATTTTGTGCATATTGCTCTCTATCCATCTGCCTTTTTATTTCTTTAGGGTCTGCAAATCATGACACAATTCAGCAGTTGAGCAACAATCGAGGGACTGGGTTATGATCATTACCTGTTGGGAGTGGTAGGGGCCATACGAAGTCCTTCAACCCTGTGAATGTCAAGAGTGTTATCATACAACTATCTTTGAAGGAATAGTATTACCGGAATACAGACATAGTAGAATTTTATGTTCAACTCCCACCAACTCTTTACCTTCAGAGCTTTCTTGTGGTGCCTCTGCTTACCCAAATGAATTCAATTTGCATTAATATACTTAGTATAATGCTACAAGATGTAGTTATTTGTAATACTATTCATCTAGGTTTGTTACCCAAATGGATTCAATTTGCATTAATATACTTGCATAATGCTACAAAATATAGTAGTTTGTAATACTATTCATCTAGGTCTACTACCCAAATGAATTCAATTTGCATTAATATACTTGGCATAATGTAACAGGATGTAGTAGTTTGTAATACTATTCATCTAGGTCTCTTTTAGAGTGTGGCTTTTTTTTTATGTTCATATTACTTTAACTGAGCAATGGGTGAACCATATGCAGCTCGGTGAGGCTTTTAGGTGAGGTCAGTACCATGTGCATTTGTCAAGGCTTCATGGTATGATTTCAGGTTTAGGTCAGGTACGTACAATAGGGATCATGTTAGCATATGCTCATGCCATAAGAGTTATTCTTGTTTTTGATAAATTATAGAATGCCAACATGTTTTTGTCATTATAATACGCAGAAAAGCAACAGGATCAATCAAATGGATCACACTGGCAACATGTTGGCAAATAAGCATGCACCTGCGGAGCAGTTCATCGGCGCTGTGACTTCGTCGTATGCGCAGTGCGGCGATGGCGCGGGACAGTCTGGGTGGCGGCGGCGTGTAAAAGCCTCACAAAGTTCAGACAGTCTGGGCGGCACCTTTGTTGGCGAAGAGCTCAGACGTGAATGACGCGGGGCAGGTCAGCTCGTCGCACCCGTCGTCGGGTCCCTCGCCGGCTGGGCAGGGCAGCGATGGCGCAGGTCAACCTGGACGCCTGGATGGGAACAAAGTTTAGACAGTCTGGGCGGTACCTGTATTGACGAAGAGCTCGTCGTTGTGGCCGTCGTCTGGTGCCTTGCCGTCTACGCAGGGCAGCGATGGCGCAGGTAAACCTGGATGCCTGGACGGCAATAGAGTTCAGCTAGTCTCGGCGCGGCACCTGTGTCGGCAAAGAGCTCGTCGTCGCCGCCGTGGTCGGGTGCCTCGTCGGCTGTCCAGGGCAGCGATGTCGCGGGTTAACCTGGACGCCTGGATGGCAACGCGGAACGGCGGCGGCGGCGGGGGAAAATAAATTGGTTGCCGCTAATTTAGCAACTTTCTTTCTGTGTTGTTGAACAATTCATGCGGAACGAACGTTTGGTTTCCCTTTTGCGATTGTTTTTTCTCTCCATATAAATTGGACGTGGGTTGTTTGATTGTTTCCCTTGTACGCGGGCGTGGGTTTCTCTTGTGCGAGTGTGGGTCCGGCAGAGTTTTCGTTCGTCATGTTCTCCGCGCGTCGTGGGTTGCCTGGCGGCGGCGTTCGTAGTGTAGAAGTGTAGATACGCGCCGCGCGTCGTGGGTTGCCTGGCTCGTCTGCAGTTGATGAAAAGGATGAATCGTCGCATGCACACCCGCCGGTACCCTTTCGCACTATGACGAGTGGCCCGAGTTGGCTGATGGTCCTGTTCGTCAGTGGTTTCTTTATTGGCTGGGACAGCCCGTTGAACGTGCGAGAGCACTTTGGGCCAGGCCGCACTTCCCGCGCCGCGCGCGCCGCGCGCGACGTGCCTGACTCCTTTCGCCCAGACGCCCAGCCCCACAGCCGCCGCAGCACTCCACCCCCATCCTCCTGTCCTCCACCATGAGAGCCTCCTCCTCCGCCTCCCCGCCGCGACCTCTTCCTTCCTTGGCCGGCAGTCACTGCATCTCCTCACCGTGGGGAGTGACAGTAGCGGCAGGGAGAGGGGGTATCCTCCTCCCATCCCCTCGAGCCGCCGGTGCCGGATCCCGCTTCCGCCGTCCCCTTCGCGCAGTCCTCCGCGCCCGCCGGCCAACTACATGTGCATCACCCTGGTAAGTCCCAGCCCATGCTCTGTTCTTATTCTCCGGTGAGATTTTCTCAGCTCCGCATTTTTTTATCTTTATGTTTCTTCTCCGGCTTGAGGGAGTGGATTTCCATCACTGGATTCTTGGATAAAATGAGGAGATGCAAGATAGTTCACAACCGCATGGGCCAAACCTACAGGCTATAGCTGGATCGGCCTTGTTAAGGTGCGTATAAAAATACAACATCGAAAAAGTAGTTGATAGTTATTAGTTGATTCTCTAATCTGATCGAAATATTCTCACGAATGTTTCTTTAGTGATAATATATTAAGATCTGGAACATTGTGGAGCAACGAGTGACAAAAGTATTAGATGAGATCTGAAACAATGCAGCTAACTCTTGGTTGACTGGACTTATGAGGCGCAAGGTGAGCTTCTTCGCCTGTAACAGGATGCACCTTTCATATTATTGAATACATTGTTAAGGATTGAATGTTCCATTTGGTACTGTCCAGATGAGTTCGTCCTATGCTAGAAGGTGAGCTGATCCCAACCTAGGCCTCATGATGCTCCTATCCTGCATAAGTTTCTACTCCTCAGATTTTAGGTTGGGTGTATTAACATATATGCCACACACTAAATTTACATCTTAGTGTAAGAGTAAATAGGGATAAATCATTGCACCTTGTTGAAAAATTAGAACTACAGAGAAGAAAGGAAATTATTAAAGAAGGGATATAGTTGATAAGGTTGTTGTGGTGTTTCTTTGTAAATAATGACATGCTAACTTGCTTGTTTAATTTGGGTGTGTGGGATATAGGAGATACAAGGAGAGATATTTCAGTTGCAATCCAGCTTTATTTCATTGTGAAACATGGTAGGCATGCATAGCGTGCTGGTCTTTTACTCTAGAGTTCTGCGCCGCTGGTCAATTTTGATAGTTAGAAATACATATATTGTACATTTTTACATTTGATAACCTGAATTCTTCAATGACAGAGAGAGCTACATCGAGGTTTCACTGAGGGAGATGGGGTTGATGGAGAAGAAGAGGAAACAGAGGCGGGTGTTCTTGCGGCGCTCGGCTGGTTCCAAGACCGTGAGGGGAAGGACTTCATGGTGCATGCGTGCTTTGCCTTCGAACCAAATCGAACCCAATAGAAAAACACACGCACATGCATCTTTTCCTTGTCCCTGATGTTGTGTTGTGATTGTTGTAGCCTCTGGAGGGGAAAGAGCAGAGGATTCGGGAGAAGAAGCAACCAGAGGAGCCGGAGAACACGGCCCCTGTCCTGTATATCAGCCACATCCCCCATGCTTCTATGAGTACCAGATGCAAGGTATGTCTCTATCAGTAGAGCTTGGAGAAGTGCAGGTGATGCAAGGGGTCTGTTCCTAATGTCATTTTTGTTGGTTTGGATGGGTTTGCAGGTTTCTCAGTAGCTTGGGGCTATTAAGAAGATGGTCAGTTGGTCAGTATTGCCTGGAACTGCAAGATATCCTATACTGCATTATTACAAGATATCTGGCGATTTGTGTGTTTTCTGCAAGCCTCTAACTTGCTGTTTGGTGATATATATGTAGACAGGAAAATCTAAGCATTCAGATAGTTATAAGTACATATATTTCAGTTGCAACTAAACTGTACATGACGATGAATGAATATTAACTAAGTCATTCACACAAATAAAAAAGTATCACGGCTAGAGTGAATATCCAATTATCAGTTCATGAAGTCAGACAGATAAAAAAGCTGATTCTTAAACACGAACAAATAGATAGAATCTCGCACAATTGCGACACCTTCGCCTTATCGTTGTTACCTTTTCTGCTTCCCTTCTCTTTATTCCCCTTAATTCTGTTTATCCTACCCCTAGATCGAATATCATTTTGGCGGGTGGATGTTAACTTCATTAGTAATGGTGCAGCCAATAAATTCTTCAAACTCTTGTGGTACAATTTGTTGTTTTGCTGGGACATTCAGTTCGTTGCTTTCCATCTCTAGAGAGCACGCCTCATTCTGATTGTTTAGTTTGAATTAGCACATTGAGGACAAAACATCTCTTTTGGTTCCATCTACTGCAGAACCTACTGGACAGAACAAAGTCGAGGGAAGAAGTATGCGAGTCAAGTATCCGTGATGACCAACTGATGAAAATCACATTTGAGTGGCCCAATCGTTTGATCTGCTCCAACACTACCGTTCCGGCTTTCAGATTGAGTAACCTGTACCCACGTCTACTGCAAACCTACTAGACAGAATAAAATTGAGGGAATAAGTATATAAACTCGTTAGTTAATCAAGATGAATAGATTTGCCTATCCGCAGACAGCTCTGAATCAGTTTTTACCCTTTCTTTTCTAGAAAGATAAGAACAATACCCAGTACGATCCTCTTCTTCTGTACCAGCTTCACCGAGGAGCCAATTAGTACAAAAATGTCTTTTGAATTTCATAGTTTTGGTCATGATGCCATCATACCGCATGCATGGTGCTTATGCAACTATAAGTCTATAACTACAGAAATGTACCTTTCTTTGCCTACAGCTAAATATGACCCGTCTTAGATGGTTTGGAAGAACTAATATATGTACTCTCCCTTTTGCCTACTTTTGGGTATGAATAGTTCAACTGATTTTTGGTGATTCACATTATAGTATCCAGCTTTCCTGGCTCTATTTTGTGCATCTAAATTTTTTGTGTGCAAAAATGTTCCTGAAAAGACATGAGTTGTATAGTTCAGCATCCTGCTTTGTGGTAGGTTGATAATATTCCATTTTTATGATTACCCTGCTTTAGATTATTCTTGTGTGCCTTGTGCAACCTTTCCATTCTAGGCATCATTTCTCAATTGTTTGGGGTCCAATTCTACAAATGCTTGGATGTGTTGGTTCGGCCTTCTGTTAATCTCCAGATGATAGGTGAGGCAGGCAAGTTAACTCTCTGGTTTCTCATGATACTTCTAAAATCTATTGCATAGTAGGATACGTGCCTGAAATGTGTGCACACTTACAATTTCGGTTGTTGTGGAGTTAAATTATAAATCGATTTGATAAGATATATATATATATATATATATATATATATATATATATATATATATAGCTTTCAACCAAGCAGACTATTCTTTTAGTATATAAATAGTATGGCTATATACACTGAGTGCAAAAGCTATTTG
>NC_057814.1:475774231-475879341 GCF_018294505.1 Triticum aestivum | reverse complement strand
AAATCTATTGCATAGTAGGATACGTGCCTGAAATGTGTGCACACTTACAATTTCGGTTGTTGTGGAGTTAAATTATAAATCGATTTGATAAGATATATATATATATATATATATATATATATATATATATATATATAGCTTTCAACCAAGCAGACTATTCTTTTAGTATATAAATAGTATGGCTATATACACTGAGTGCAAAAGCTATTTGTTCGCCACTTAAGCTTATATTCTCCTATTTTCTTTAGCTATCGTCCTTTGACATTTTCTTTATGCAATGGTTGGTTGATCAAGCCGAGGACTTCCCCGCGGTGCTTGGTTGGACCATGTTTCATTCAGCTAATAAAACAGTATATATGTGTGTGATTGCTTCATCAATTTTCAGAAACATTTGTTGCCCAATAGCTTCCAAATAGCAGTTTAGCTTTCTTTGTTGCATCTATATACTTGCACCTTACAACAACCATCATGTTCGCAAATCGTCTCTATGAATGTCCTTTCTTTACTCATTTAGGACTTATGAGTTGATTAATATGTCACTCTCAATAAAGTGTCCCGCGAGCTGCTGCTCCGCTTCGACGCCGCGCAGGAGAGCTGGCCTCTCTCCGCGCATGAGGATTGGCTTCATTGCCAAATCAAAACCTCCTACATGGGCCTGGCATCGCTTGAGCGTACCATCGCATGTCAGCGAGCGCGTATCGCCTCCCTCCAGGACGGGGATGCAAATACTTCCTTCTTCCACCGCCAGTGCTCTTACCGTCGCCAGAAGAACAGGATCCACAGCCTGGCTGTGGACGGACAGGTCCTCACCGGCCACGACGACATGGTTGCGGCCACTTTCGCGCACTTCGACGAGCTCCTGGGCACCGCTACGCATCGCGAGTGCACGCTAAACCTCGCGCAACTCATCGAGCCCGCTGATGACCTACTCGAGCTCGACGCGCCCTTCACCGACGACGAAATCTGGAATGCCGTCAAGCGGTTGCCAGCGCGGAAGGCCCCGGGGCCGGATGGATTCACCGCCGAGTTTCTCCGCGCCTGCTGGCCCATCGTCAAGGACGATTTCGCCGCCGTCTTCCAGCAGCTCTATAACATGCGCGGCCGCGGATTCTTCCGTCTCAATGAGGCACTCCTATCGCTGCTGCCAAAGCACGCCGATGCGCGCGGCCTGCGTGACTACAGGCCGATCAGCCTCGTTCACGTGGTGGCCAAGATCTTCGCAAAGGTGTTGTCGCTTCGCCTCGCGCCAAAGCTTGACTCGCTCGTCGGCAACAACCAGAACGCCTTCATCTCCGGCCGCAACTTGCACGACAATTTTGTCCTTGTTCGGCAGTCCGCACGCCTGCTGCACCAGCTCGGGGCGCCGCACATCCTCCTCAAGCTTGACCTTGCTCGCGCCTTCGACTCGCTTTCATGGCCATTTCTCTTCGAGGTGTTGCGACAGTACGGCTTCGGAGACAGATTCTTGGAATGGCTCGCGATCTTACTGTCTTCTGCTAGCACAAAGGTGCTGCGAACCCTGGCCCCCCAATTTGGCATCGCCAGGGCGACCCCGTCTCACCTCAGCTGTTCGTCCTCGCCGTGGACATTCTTGGGCGCCTCTTCAAGCGTGCTGCGGACATGGGAGTCTTGCGCAGACTGTATCCCACAAGATCCGTCCCGCCAATCTCGCTGTATGCGGACGACGTCGTCCTGTTCTGCCATCCCCACTCCGACGACATGGAAGCGGTCAAGGCCATCCTGCACCTGTTCGGCCGGGCCTTTGGACTGCATGTTAACTACGCCAAGAGCGCTGCCACGCTCATTCGCTGCGAGGCTGACAAAGCTGCTCCAGCCGTCCAGCTCCTGGGTTGCCCGATCGTCGAGGTCCCCCTCACCTACCTGGGCATCCCCCTCACCATCCGACGACCTACTGCCGCGCAGCTGCTGCCCCTCGTCGACAGGGTGGCCAGGAGCCTCCCCTCTTGGAAGGCGTGGCTGATGAACCAAGCCGGCCGCCTTGCCCTGGCGAAATCGGTCCTGGGCGCGATTCCGCTCCACCAGCTGCTCGTGCTTGCCCCCCCCCACAAGAAGACTCAAGCTGCTCGAGAAAATCCAACACGGCTTCCTTTTGTTGGGGAACGTAGTAATTTCAAAAAAATTCCTACGCACACGCAAGATCATGGCGATGCATAGCAACGAGAGGGGAGAGTGTTGTCCATGTACCCTCGTAGACCGAAAGCGGAAGCGTTAGCACAACGCGGTTGATGTAGTCGTACGTCTTCACGATCCGACCGATCAAGTACCGAACGCACGGCACCTCCGAGTTCAGCACACGTTCAGCCCGATGACGTCCCTCGAACTCCGATCCAGCCGAGTGTTGAGGGAGAGTTTCGTCAGCACGACGGCGTGGTGACGATGATGATGTTCTACCGACGCAGGGCTTCGCCTAAGCACCGCTACAGTATTATCGAGGTGGACTATGGTGGAGGGGGGCACCGCACACGGCTAAAAGATCACACGATCAATTGTTGTCTCTAGGGTGCCCCCTGCCCCTGTATATAAAGGAGCAAGGGGGGAGGTGCGGCCGGCCAGGAGGGGGCGCGCCAGGAGGAGTCCCTTTTCCTTGTTGGATTAGGAGAAGAGGGGGAAAGAGGTGGAGGAGAAGAAGGAAGGGGGGCGCCGCCCCCCTCTCCTTGTCCTATTCGGACTAGGGGGGAGGGGCGCGCGGCCCTTGCCCTGGCCGCCTCTCCTCTTCTCCACTAAGGCCCACTATGGCCCATTAACCCCGGGGGTTCCGGTAACCCCTTCGGTACTCCGGTAAAATCCCGATTTCACCCGGAACACTTCCGATATCCAAATATAGGCTTCCAATATATCAATCTTCATGTCTCGACCATTTCGAGACTCCTCGTCATGTCCGCGATCACATCCAGGACTCCGAACAACCTTCGGTACATCAAAACTTATAAACTCATAATATAACTGTCATCGAAACGTTAAGCGTGCGGACCCTACGGGTTCGAGAACTATGTAGACATGACCGAGACACGTCTCCGGTCAATAACCAATAGCGGAACCTGGATGCTCATATTGGCTCCCACATATTCTATGAAGATCTTTATCGGTCAAACCGCATAACAACATACGTTGTTCCCTTTGTCATCGGTATGTTACTTGCCCGAGATTCGATCGTCGGTATCTCAATACCTAGTTCAATCTCGTTACCAGCAAGTCTCTTTACTCATTCCGTAATACATCATCCCGCAACTAACTCATTAGTTGCAATGCTTGCAAGGCTTAAGTGATGTGCATTACCGAGTGGGCCCAGAGATACCTCTCCGACAATCGGAGTGACAAATCCTAATCTCGAAATACGCCAACCCAACAAGTACCTTCGGAGACACCTGTAGAGCACCTTTATAATCACCCAGTTACGTTGTGACGTTTGGTAGCACACAAAGTGTTCCTCCGGTAAACGGGAGTTGCATAATCTCATAGTCATAGGAACATGTATAAGTCATGAAGAAAGCAATAGCAACATACTAAACGATCAAGTGCTAAGCTAATGGAATGGGTCAAGTCAATCACATCATTCTCCTAATGATGTGATCCCGTTAATCAAATGACAACCCATGTCAATGGCTAGGAAACATAACCATTTTTGATCAACGAGCTAGTCAAGTAGAGGCATACTAGTGACACTCTGTTTGTCTATGTATTCACACAAGTATTACGTTTCCGGTTAATACAATTCTAGCATAAATAATAAACATTTATCATGGTATAAGGAAATAAATAATAACTTTATTATTGCCTCTAGGGCATATTTCCTTCACCTTTGGGCTGGCCGCGCCGAAGCCAAAGTGCCATGTCAATTGGCGTCGTGTTGCCCGCCCACTGTCCTTGGGTGGGCTGGGAGTCCATGACCTGGAGCGCACGGGCCTTTCGCTTCGTGTCCGTTGGCTCTGGTTCAGCCGCACCGACGATCGACGCGCTTGGAGTGGCTTGGACTTGCAGTTTTCCGCTGAGGAGCGCGCCTTCTTCTTTGCCAGCACTTACACTGTCCTTGGCAACGGTCAGACCACGAAGTTCTGGGAGGACAGATGGATTGGAGGACGCTCTGTCCGTGAAATCGCGCCTCTCCTGCACTCATGCATTCCCAAAAGGAGAAGGAAGGCCACGACGATGGCCGATGGCTTGCCGGGGCACCTCTGGGCGCGAGACATCCACGGAGTTGTGGGCATTCACGAAATCGGCCAGTACATCTTGCTATGGCGCTTGATCGAGAGCACAACGCTCTCCGACACGCCTGACCAGCTCGTGTGGAAGTGGACGGTGTCGGGCATCTGCACCGCTAAATCTGCATACGCCGCTTCCTTGCACGGCTCGATGACCTGCGGCAACTGGAGGCTCACATGGAAGAGTTGGGCACCCCCCAAAGTGAAGTTCTTCCTCTGGCTTGTCAGCTTGGATCGATGCTGGACGGCGGACCGCCTCGCCCGGCATGGACTGCAGCACCACAACAGTTGCCCTCTTTGCTGCCAGGAGCCTGAAACAATGCGCCATCTCCTCCTTGGGTGTTCCTTCTCGAGGCACGTCTGGTTCGAGATCCTCTCCTGGATGCGCATGACATGTAGGCCCCCGAGCAACGAGGCTACCCTCTTTGATTGGTGGCATGATGCCCGGCAGGTCACGCCCAAGGCGATGCGCAAGGGGCTGGCATCCGCGACACTTCTTACCTCCTGGATGATCTGGAAGCACCGCAATGATTGCGTCTTCAACGACGCACGCCCTTCCATCCGGACGCTAGTTCACGGCATCAAGGAGGAGGCCAAACTTTGGGCTACGGCAGGCGCTGCTGGACTCAGAGTAGTCTTGCCCCCGACCTGGGACGTGCACCAGCTCATGTCCCCCGACTGTAATTCGCCTCCTAGGAGGACTGTAACATAAAACACTCTTTCTTTTCAATACAATGAGGAATGACATATATAATTGGTTCTATTATAGTAGCTAGCATTCATCTTTTCCAAATAAATTGTACTGCCTTTTGCTTTATCTCTTGGTATATTTTTCATTGCTAACAATTGATCTGCATAGATGCTATTCTGTCAAGATTTTCTGCTATCAAATAATTCATGGCTAGCTACAATGTTTACCTTTTATGTAACTATTGAGACCCTCTCAGCTGTGTGATATAATCTCAGCTCTCAGGCGCTAGATTATGTATGTACTTGCCTCTCGCTTATGGCACTCACAATGCTTCATGTTTGTTTACCTTTCTTATTTCTGTGTTGTCCTGTAATAAAACAAGATATTTACTCAAATCCTTGCAGGAATAACTAAGCCTTTCAAGGATGTTGCTTGAAGATGGAGGGATCTTTCCCTACAAGTTTGTTCTTTTTGTTGTTACAGCAAAGACTACTTTTTGGGTTGTCGAGGTGAGCTGTATGATGTAAGCACTTATGGAGGAGAAAAAATTACTTAGAATTTGACTTCTCCTGCGTTTATAGGCTAATCAAGTGACCTTTTGTCAACTTTTATGCAATCTGGCTCTCCAAATTTTGTGCTTACTCTGAACACTCAAAATTTGTGCTTTGCTGTCCTGTGTTGATTAGTGAAATCCTGGTTTTGTCTTAAAGACTATACCCAGCCATGTCCTAGGTTTTTCATTTTGTATGAATTTCATGTTTCCCTGGAATATGAGAATACACCAACTGGAAGAACTGTTGAGCAACACATTTTCATGGGATTTTATATGTTGCGATGTCTGATTTTTGTCTCTCTTCCAGTTTACATAGAGAAGCCTCGGTAAGTACTCAAGAATTTTGTTTTCGTCTATATTGACAGACTTTAGGTATTTTTTTAGAATGATTCTGAAACGAGGTCACTCCTACTGATCTTGCTCTTCGTGTCCGGTGGCAGGATGCTAGGTCAAGAATGCAGGGTGGGCGAAAGAAAATTGTGAATGCTTTTATCTCCGTGGTCATTTGGAGCATATGGAGGGACAAGATAGCGGGCTTTAATAGTGTCTTCGCGCTGCTCCAGAGAGTCATCGATCCTGATACTAGGCAGTAGGCTGGTGTGAGCTTGGGTCATTTGATCATCCCCGATTGTGTAAAGACTCCTCTGTAATATATGCAATCCTATTGCATGGTTTAAAAAAGAATGATTCTGAAACGGGTGTAAAGCAGTGTATGTGCTTGGCCACAGCTAAACCTACTAATATATGGAATTTTTTTTCAAAGCACACATGGTTTTAGTGGGTCTCTGCTCCAGTTGGCGCAACGGGTGGTATCATGCCCATGCCTATATGACACGATATACTTCTTTGTAATGTAATCAGTTGTGCATGTCAATGGAGGTGGTTTAAAGCATGTAAGCTGATGCATCTTGTGCTTGCTTGTCACTATTTGTACTAGGCAAGGTCTGCAATAGATTATATATTCATTCAAACATGTACTTGGTTTGCTTCCTTTTCCTGCTTGAACATATGTAAGTTCTTATTGTCTTTACATGCTTATTTGGTGAGGAAGCCATCACCATCTAATTCATCCATATTATTTGCTTTTTAGTTGTAGTGATGCAAGGTATACCCTCCCTTGGAGAAAGAAAGATATTATGTGATCGCCTGATCGGATAGTAGGTAGCTAAGGAGACGAGCCATTAGTTTGAGTTCAGGAAGAGGTGACAGCGCATGGGAGCTTGGTAGTAAGAAAATGTGGTTTGAGGTGCTTTCACATTTTCCTGAAATTTCTCATTAGTATGTAGAGTTCAACTAAACCATAACGAGCCTGGAG
The DNA here is from genome assembly GCF_018294505.1 of Triticum aestivum. Taxonomy (NCBI): domain Eukaryota; kingdom Viridiplantae; phylum Streptophyta; class Magnoliopsida; order Poales; family Poaceae; genus Triticum; species Triticum aestivum. The sequence goes on along the minus strand of NC_057814.1, from coordinate 475,872,562 downwards.
GTTTATCTTATCTATGTTTGTAGCCATGCAAATTTTGAATTGTTTACTTTGATGGTTTATCGACTGTTAGAATATAGTAGGTTGTGTTCAACGTGCTCACAAAATTGAAAAGAATCCATTCGATGTCGAATTCAGATTAAATCTATGGACTAGCTCATTCAGGTATTATAGGGGAAAACAACATTTGTTTTCTGGATTCAGTTTTGGTTCTTTTTGTAAAAACAGTCAAATATTGATCTTAATGAAACATTGCATTTTTTCCATACAAGTCGCTGGTATAATTTGTACCTGGCAAATAAATTTGTGTCACTATCTATTTCATCACGTAAAAACACCAACATGTTGTTTGAGATGCATGTATCAGTTGTAGCCAAGATGTGCGTATGATGATGCATATTGCTGACCATGGAGCCAACTTAGAGACTTGAGACGTTGCCACTTGCTCCTACCACCATGCAAGTGGTTGATGCTTTAGTGTTGAACTGTTGATGAATCCCTCTTTTCTCTTGAATCTATGTGATGATGTCCCTTACCATAAATACTTGTTATGTAGATTCAATAGAAATGATGATTTAGGCATGTTTGATAGTTATAAAACAAATGTCATAGATGATAGCTATTGCTATTATGGAGACATTTCAAACTATTGTTCATCTGCTATTCAACGTTTGATGCTCCTTCATTATTTTTATATAGAGGGGCTAAAGCTCCAATCATACATGTTTGCTCAAACCTAAAGCTCCTAACTAATGAAAATATTTTGAAAGCACTCATGATTTTAAACGTACATATATTTTTAAACAAAAGTCTATGTATTTTTTGCTCAAACACACAGTCACTGAAGATGCAAATATTTTCAATACGAACATGGTTACAAATGGGTCTTTGCAAACATGGTAGCAAATATATTGTGCTATCAATTAAAATGTGTATATACATCTCATTGTAGATAACAATCCACCATGTTTCCTATTAAAGGGGATTAAACCATGGATATGTTTTTCATCGCGCACATGGATTTAGCGTGCCTCTGTGCCATTTGGCGCAACGGGTCCACTAGTACCGTATATAGGTAGGTATGGTGGACTCATCTGGAATAACTTTGGGTTCAAGGTTTTTGATATACAAGCAGAATTCCCACTTAGTACGGGCGAAGGCTAGCAATTAAGATTGAGAAGCGGCCAGCTAGAGAGCAACAACGATCATAACCATGCATTATGCATAAGTAACATTGGATACTAGCATGAGTAGGATATGAACACCATGAACATAAATATCATAGAGGCTATGTTGGTTTTGATTCAACTACATGCATGAACATGTACCAAGTCAAGCCACTCGAACATTCAGAGGAGGATACCATATCATCATACTACATCACAATCATTTTAACGCCATGTTGATATCCAAGATAAATCATTATCAACTCCTAGCTATTTATGCATGGCATGAGAAACTATAATCTCAAATTGTCATTGCAAACATGTTTAATCATAATGGGCTGAAGCCTCGATACTAGGTTAAACATATTTACACAAATAGAACAAGTCGAGTTCATACCAGTTTCTCTTTGCCATGGCCAGTTCATCGAATGTCGTCATTATTGCCTTTCACTTGCACGACCAAATGATATGAAAATAATAATAGTGCAAGAATGCCGTGAAGCCGGAATCTGCAAACATTTTGTTCAACATGAGAAGACAAGGTAAAATGTGCTCTTATTAGTTCAACAATTATTCATATGAGAGCCACTCAACATTTTCATCATGGTCTTCTCCTTGGTACAACTCGAATAAAAAGAAAAGAAATTCAGAGAAACACACTGAAATATTTTTGGAGTTTTTGGTTTTCTTCAACAAGCAATAAAAGGGAAAAGCAAAAACGAGAAAAACTATTTACACGGGTGAGGGAGTCCTGGATTAGGGGGTCCTCGGACAGCCGGACTATATACTTTGGCCGGACTGTTGGACTATGAAGATACAAGATTGAAGACTTCGTCCCGTGTCCGGATGGGACTCTCCTTTGCGTGGAAGGCAAGCTTGGCAATTCGGATATGTAGATCTCCTCCCTTGTAACCGACTCTGTGTAACCCTAGCCCCCTCCGGTGTCTATATAAACCGGAGGGTTTAGTCCGTAGAACAACGATCATAATCATAGGCTAGCTTCTAGGGTTTAGCCTCTACGATCTCGTGGTAGATTAACTCTTGTAATACTCATACCATCAAGATCAATCAAGCAGGAAGTAGGGTATTACCTCCATCGAAAGGGCCCGAACCTGGGTAAACATTGCGTCCCCCGCCTCCTGTTACCATCCGCCTTAGACGCACAGTTCGGGACCCCCTACCCGAGATCCGCCGGTTTTGACACCGACATTGGTGCTTTCATTGAGAGTTCCACTGTGCCATCACCATAAGGCTTGATGGCTCCTTCGATCATCGGCAACGATGCGATCCAGGGTGAGGTTTTCCCCCGGACAGATCTTCGTATTCGGTGGCTTCGCACTGCGGGCCAACTCGCTTGGCCATCTGGAGCAGATCGAGAGCTACGCCCCTGGCCGTCAGGTCAGGTTTGGAAACTTAAACTATACTACCGACATCCGCGGAGACTTGATCTTTGACGGACTCGAGCCCGGGTCGGGTGCGCCGCACAGTCACGACGAGCATGACTTAGCTCTGCCGCCGGACAGTGTTTGAGAGATCACCCATGTGGCACTCCGGCCCTCGATCCGGAGCAGATCGCGCCGTCCGAGGACGGGTGGATGGACCCCGCCACGGAGGCCGCAAACTCAGCGGCGATAGAGCCGAATACCGACTTCACCTCCTACGAGACCTGTGTTGCCGGACCCTTGGATTCGTCCCCGGCCACGGGCTCCGAACCGCCTGCGTCCGTGCCTATCGAATCTGATTGGGCGCCGATCATGGAGTTTTCCTCCGTGGATATCTTTCAGCACTCGCCCCTGGGCGACGTGCTGAATTCATTAAGGTCTCTCTCCTTGTCAGGAGGCCCTTTGCCGAACTATGTCCGGCTCGGGTGGGAAGCGGGCGACGAAGAAATTCGTTCCCCACCCACCACCCACTTAATAGCCACTGTCGACGACTTAAACGACATGCTCGATTTCGACTCCGAAGACATCGACGGTATGGCCGACGATGCAGGAGAAGAACATGAACCACCGCTCACAGGACGCTGGACTGCCACCTCATCATATGATATATACATGGTGGACACCCCCAAAGAAAGCGATGGCAATAAGGCAACAGAGGATAATCCCCTCGAGAAGCAATCTAAGCGCCGGCGTCAACGGCGCCGCTCTAAGCCCCGCCATAGCAAAAGCGGTGATACCGGCACAAGAGACAATAACATTGCGGATAGTGCCGAAGACGAAGACAATCCCCACCAGCCAGGCTTCGAGCAGGAGGATGGGGAAGCTACCCCTAAGGAACAGGCAGCAGACGGAGAATCAGAGGATGACAATTACATGCCTCCCTCCGAAAACGCGGCGAGCCTCGGCGACGAAGAATTTATTTTGCCGGAGGATCCCGTCGAACAAGAGCGCTTCAAGCGCCGGCTTATAGCCACAACAAAAAGCCTGAAGAAAAAGCAACAACAGCTTCAAGCTGATCAAGATCTGCTAGCAGATAGATGGGCCGAGGTCCTGGCGGCCGAGGAATACGAACTTGGGCGCCCAACCAAAAGTTATCCAAGGCGCAGGTTGCTACCCCAACTCGAGGAGGAAGCATTAAAACCTACGCTTCCAGCGTATGATGCGGCTGACCGGCCACCTTGTGGCCGAGACAATGCGGCATATCAGGCCGAAGTCCAGCCCGCACCCCGTCGCCAGTTAAACAAAAATACCAAGGCCCGGGGTAACACGCAGAACCTGCAGGACGTATTGGAAAACAAAGCAGGACACGCAAGATCGATCTATGGATCACGGGGGCGCGCCCCAACGCGTGACGACAACCGTCACGCCGGATATACTAAAAGCAAATCCGGCAGGGCCGAATACAGCAGAAAAGACTCGTACGAACTGCGTCGCGACATAGCCCGGCACAGAGGCGCCGCACACCCCCTATGCTTCACTGACGAAGTAATGGATCACGAATTCCCAGAAGGTTTTAAACCCGTGAACATTGAATCATATGATGGTACAACAGACCCCGCGGTATGGATTGAAGATTTCCTCCTCCACGTCCACATGGCCCGCGGTGACGATCTACTTGCCATCAAGTACCTCCCACTAAAACTCAAAGGGTCGGCTCGGCATTGGCTGAATAGCCTGCCGGCAAACTCCATTGGCAGTTGGGAGAATTTGGAAGACACATTCCTTGACAACTTCCAGGGCACTTATGTGCGACCACCGGATGCTGATGACTTGAGTCACATAACCCAACAGCCGGGGGAATCAGCCAGGAAATTCTGGACTCGGTTCCTAACTAAAAAGAACCAAATTGTCGACTGTCCGGATGCCGAGGCCTTAGCGGCATTTAAGCATAACATCCGCGACGAGTGGCTTGCCCGACACCTCAGCCAAGAGAAGCCGAAGTCCATGGCAGCCCTCACGACACTCATGACCCACTTTTGTGTGGGCGAGGACAGCTGGCTGGCTCGTAGCAACAACACATCAAGAAACCCTGGCAATTCAGACGCCAAGGATAGCAACGGAAGGCCGCGTCGCAACAGACACAAGCGCCGCAACAACGGCGACAACGCCGAAGACACGACAGTTAATGCCGGATTCAGTGGCTCTAAATCCGGTCAGCGGAAAAAGCCGTTCAAAAGAAGCAATCCGGGCCCGTCCAGTTTGGACCGCATACTCGATCGCTCGTGTCAAATTCACGGCACCCCCGATAAACCAGCCAACCACACCAACAGAGAATGCTGGGTGTTCAAACAGGCCGGCAAGTTGAATGCCGAAAACAAGGAAAAGGAGCTGCATACTGACGACGAGGAGGAGCCCCGGCCGCCGAACACATGAGGACAAAAGAATTTTCCTCCCCAAGTAAAAACGGTGAACATGATATATGCAACCCATATTCCCAAGCGGGAACGGAAGCGTGCACTAAGGGACGTCTATGCGATGGAGCCAGTCGCCCCAAAGTTCAACCCATGGTCTTCTTGTCCGATCACGTTCGATCGCAGGGACCACCCCACCAGTATCCGTCATGGCGGTTCTGCCGCATTGGTCCTTGACCCCATCATTGACGGATTTCACCTCACTCGAGTCCTTATGGATGGTGGCAGCAGCCTGAACCTGCTCTATCAGGATACAATGCACAAAATGGGTATAGACCCTTCAAGGATCAAACCCACAAAAACCACCTTTAAAGGTGTCATACCAGGTGTAGAGGCCTGTTGCACGGGCTCAATCACACTGGAAGTGGTCTTCGGATCTCCGGACAACTTCCGAAGCGAGGAGTTAATCTTCAATATCGCCCCCTTCCGCGGTGGCTATCACGCACTGCTCGGACGAACCGCATTCGCCAGATTCAACGCGGTACCGCATTATGCATACCTCAAGCTCAAAATGCCAGGACCTCGCGGGGTTATAACAGTTAATGGAAACACAGAACGCTCGCTCCGTACGGAGGAGCACACCGCTGCCCTTGCAGCAGAAGTGCAAAGCAGCCTTCTGAGGCAAACCGCCAATTTGGCGAAAAAGCCCTCGGACACCTTCAAGCGAGTCCGGAGTACCCTGCAACAGGATCACCAGGCACGTTCAGAGCTCGCCTAGCAATTCGGCCTCCGTCCTAGTCCCAGTCAAGCGGCGAAATCTGCGCCGCGCGTACATAATTACGCACTCAAGATACCATGGGCATAGGCGGAGGCACGGCTACGGCACGGCCCACAATGCGGCTCGACCGCTTCAGGACCCGTATACCTTTAACATTTTCCTCCTTTCAGGCCCCTATTCTCTGAAGGCCCTCTTCAATCGTCTGATTATCGGACCCGTCACGGGAAGGAAACACCAGGGAAGCAAGAAGCTTTGACGAACAAGGGAATCCTCAGGTGGTCTCTGATAACGATCGATATACCTGTTTTGCATACCCACACGCAGCTTGCCCTTGGATAGGACATGTCAAATAGTCCTATTTTTGCTTATTGCACTACTTGTACACATACGCTTTGACGTATCATTTAAATAATAATATACAGCGTTAGCTTCTTATTACATTCCTTCATCTTTTTTCCTTGTCTGTTTATTTATGACAAATTGCACCCGTACATTCTGATACGTCCAGTGCGCCAGGGGCTTCAGTGTACCCCATAACACGGCACGAAAAGTCCGAACACTTTCGACAGTGCGGCACCCCGAACTTATAACATTATATGCATCAGCTCCGAATCATGTCTTGGGTCAATAGTTGGGTTTGCCCGGCTCCCATGTTTTGGTACCTTACGTTCCGCTATATCGGCTAAGGTAGCACTGGGAGAACTACTGCGATTGTGTCCCGGTTCTTCCGGACGAGCACCTCAGTAGAGAAAGCCGAAAACTGACTGTCATGATGCGGCGAGAGCTGGTCGCTGTTCGAGAGGTCTCAAATCCTTAAAGATTTTTCCGCTTCGGGCGAGGAGTCGGCCTTGTCCGATTTAGGCGTACATAGCGCCCCAAGTTCGGCCTTCCGAATACTAGGGGCTTCGCCAAAATTTAAAATTGTAGACTTCTATGGCCAAGTGAGAGTGATAAAGCTTTATAGTCCGATTGCCTGGTTCGTTGTGCTGAACACCTCCTTCGAAGGACCCAAAACTGGGATAAAGAGTGGTCAGGTTTATCCCGAACACCTTAGTACTAGTTACATGGGGGCAAAAGCCGACGACTGGCCAACTCTCAGATTTTATAAACGGCCGCACAGAAGGTAATATTTTAAATTAACAAGCGTTACATAGCGCACATGAACTCGTTTCATATTACAGGATCACATGAGTACATTCATTCAAATATTACATCCTTAGCACATTCCTCCGCCACAAGGCGGGCACCCTTCAGGACACTGTCATAGTACTTTTCGGGGTGGCGATGCTCCTTGCCCTCCGGTGGCCCTTCCTTCACCAGCTTTTCGACATCCATCTTTGCCCAGTGCACTTTCGCTCGGGCAAAAGCCCTGTGCGCACCCTCAATGCAGACGGACCGCTTTATGACTTCAAGCCGTGGGCAGGCGTTCACAAGTCGCCTTACCAGACCAAAATAGCTGCCAGGCAGGGGCTCGCCAGGCCACATCCGGACTACGAGACCCTTCATGGCCAGTTCGGCCGCCTTGTGAAGCTCGACCAGTTGCTTCAACTGGTCGCTCAAGGGCATTGGATGTTCGGTCCCAGTATACTGAGACCAGAACAACTTCTCTGTCGAGCTCCCTTCCTCGGCCCGGTAGAACTCCGCGGCATCCGACACACTGCTGGGTAGATCTGCGAACGCTCCTGGAGAGCTCCGAATTCGGGTAAGTAAAAGGAAAGTTTCCTTCACATGCTTGCTTTGCATAATGAATGCCTTACCCGCCGCTATCTTCTTGACCGCCTCAATTTCCTGGAGGGCCTTTTGGGCTTCGGCCCTGGCATTCTGTGCGTTCTCGAGGGCCTTCGCAAGCTCGGACCCTTGCGTCTTAGAGTCACGCTCCAAGGACTCGTACTTCCTGACAAAGTCCTGGAGCTCTTGCTGCACCTCGCCGACTCAGGCCTCTTGCTTCTCACGCTCGGCGCGCTTCGTAGCCGCCTTGCCTTCGGCCTCGGACAACGCCTTCTTCAGGGCCGCCACTTCGGTCGTGGCCCCTAGCAAAATTCATGACGATCCTGTGATCTAACAAACCACCTTCCTTTTTTTAATCAATAAACAGACGGGGTATTACTTACCTTTGTTCTCTTCGAGCTGCCTCTTGGTAAGGCCGAGCTCTTCCTGGGACCGCTCAAGGTCCCGCTTCAGTGCGGTGACCTCCGCCGTGCGAGCGGCAGCGGCCAGCAGCGAAGCCTGCTTATTCACATAGACATATTCTGATTAGACTCCTGTGATTGTTATTTGATCCTCTGTTCGGCCTTTCTTTGCGAACACCAAATAGAGCATCAGGGGCTACTGTCTATGCTGTAACATTTTCTCATAATTTGATTACTTATCTCAAAGCCTGTTAGGAGGCTGGCACAGGCTTCAGTCAGTCCGCTTTTGGCGGACCGAACCTTCTTGACCACAGCACTCATGATAGTGCGGTGCTCTTCGTCGATGGAAGCGCCGCGAAGCGCTTCCAGCAAATTGTCCGATGCCTCTGGATGGACAGAGATCATCGGCACCGACGGCTTGCCCCCCTTGGCGAGGGGTCGTCTGACGGAATCCGGTACCACTGGAGGTTCCGGCGCAGTATTCGGCTGGGGGCTAGACTTGCTGCCCCCGTCATTAGAGCCCATGGAAGTCCTGCCCCTCGTTCGCCCAGCGTCTAGAATGTCGCCTTGGGGCGCCTCCGGAACTGTCTCCCCTTGGTTAAGTGCCCTTTGAGACAACACCTCGATGTTGTCCGTAGGGCGGGGGGAGGAGGCGGTCGGGAGTGAATCGCTGTTCATCTCCGACGGGCCCAAAGACTCATCCGAAGAGGATACGTCGATATGGGCTTTGGATGGGCTGCATGATCATGTTCGGCATGATAAGAAGCAATAAAATAAAACATACCAAGAACTATTATGGTATTCGGATACTTACGACTTCGCCAGGGGCTTGTCCCTGGGTAACCACTCCTCGTCGCTAAAAGCGGCCGCCGTGGAGCAGTCCGGAAGGAGAGTCCTTCCCTTCTAGGACCCTTCGGCCTCCCCGGACGGGGCGGCCTTCCTTTTCTTGTCTCCCCCGGCTGGGGGGGGGGGGAGAACTTTCCTCTTCCTCCTCTGCGTTTTCGTGAGAGGAGGGTGCCTCGGTGTCATCGGACGATGAGTCCGATATGACCTTGCGCCAGAGACCTTTCCTGGTCCCCGCGGCCTTCTTCTCCGGTGCCTCATAGGGCGCCAGAACCATCATCTCCGTTAAGAGAGCCCTTGCTGGATCTTCGGGCAGTGGGGCTGGACAATCGATCCGCTCCGCTGTCGCGACCCAGTCCTGTTAAATGGCGTGGAGGCTTAGATCCCCACATGGTTATACTGGGGAAAGAAACATCTTATAAGATATAAGGAGCTTACCGGATTGGCAGGGCGCTTTGCGCTGAGTCCGCGATCCTCGGTGAGGGGAGGAGGTACCTCGGTGGACTTGAACAACACCTTCCAGATGTCCTGGTGCGTCGTGTCAAAGAGTTCTTGCAGCGTCTGGTGCTTAGCCGGTTCAAACTCCCACAAATTGAATGCCCGTCTTTGACACGGGAGGATCCAGCGGAAGAGCATGACCTGGACCATGTTGACAAGCTTGATTTTCTTGCTTATGATGTTTTTGACGCAGTTCTGGAGTCCGGTCAGCTCCATCGATGAACCCCAGGATAGGCCCTTCTCTTTCCAAGAGGTGAGCCGCATGGGGATGCTGGATCGAAATTCGGGGGCCGCCACCCAGTTGGTGTCACGCGACTCGTTGATGTAGAACCACCCCGATTGCCACCCCTTTACGGTCTCCACATAGAAGCTTTCGAGCCAGGTGACGTTGGGCATTTTGCCCACCATGGCGCCTCCGCACTCCGCTTGCTGGCCGACCACCACCTTCGGTTTAACGTTGAAGGTCTTCAGCCACAGGCCGAAGTGGGGCTTGATGCGGAGGAAGGCCTCGCACACGACGATAAACGCCGAGATGTTGAGGATGAAATTGGGGGCCAGATCATGAAAGTCCAGCCCGTAGTAGAACATGAGCCCCCGAACAAATGGGTGGAGGGGAAATCCCAGCCCGCGGACGAAGTGGGTAAGGAATACAACCCTCTCGTGGGGTTCTGGAGTAGGGACGATCTGCCCCGCCTCTGGGAGCCGGTGCGCGATGTCTGCGGCCAGGTATCCGGCTTCCCGGAGCTTCGTAATGTTCTCCTCCATCACGGAGGAGACCATCCACTTGCCTCCCGCTCCGGACATGTTTGGAGTGGTTTTGCAGAGAAAATACGAACTTGGGCGCTGGAGCTCGAATGCGCGAGAATAGATGGGCAGGGAAGAAGGCATGGGTGAAAAAGAGGAGTCCTCGTCCCTTTATAAGGGTGGTAGAAGCTGTGCGCCTCCCCACTTGCCTGGTAAACTCGCTTATTCCCCAAGCACCGCGATTGATGGCGCGGTTGGGTTACCCACACCCGTATTGATGAGAATCCCGTGATAAGGGGACACGATATCTGCTTCGACAAGACGTGCCAAGAAAACCGCCTCGCAATATGTGCAGTAGCTAGTTGGGAAAAACGGTTCGAATAATGACCGGCCCATGGTGCGATGTCACGTTATGAAAAGTTGTCAGTAGATTAGATTTGTGGAAATATTATACTCTCTACGGTGGTATGTGGAATTTGTTTTGCAGAGCCGGACACGATCCTTGTGTTCAAAATCTTCTATGGAGTATTCAGAGGAGGAACCAGCCTTGCAATGCCGAAGACAATCTGCGCGCCGGACTTATCGTCATTGAAGCCTGGTTCAGGGGCTACTGAGGGAGTCCTGGATTAGGGGGTCCTCGGACAGCCGGACTATATACTTTGGCCGAACTGTTGGACTATGAAGATACAAGATTGAAGACTTCGTCCCGTGTCCGGATGGGACTCTCCTTTGCGTGGAAGGCAAGCTTGGCAATTCGGATATGTAGATCTCCTCCCTTGTAACCGACTGTGTGTAACCCTAGCCCCCTCCGGTGTCTATATAAACCGGAGGGTTTAGTCCGTAGAACAACGATCATAATCATAGGCTAGCTTCTAGGGTTTAGCCTCTACGATCTCGTGGTAGATCAACTCTTGTAATACTCATATCATTAAGATCAATCAAGCAGGAAGTAGGGTATTACCTCCATCGAGAGGGCCCGAACCTGGGTAAACATTGTGTCCCCCGCCTCCTGTTACCATCCGCCTTAGACGCACAGTTCGGGACCCCCTACCCGAGATCCGCCGGTTTTGACACCGACAACGGGAAAGCTCCCAACAAGCAAAAGATGAACAAGGAAATCTTTTTGTGTTTTCTTTTTAATATTACTACTAAGCATGCATAGAAAGTAAATTAACTACAACTATTTTTTTTGGTTTTTCTAAGGTTTTTCAAACACACAAGAAGAAAGCAAGAAAATAAATCTAAGCATGGATGATACGAAGAAAAAGTGTGAACACCGACAAGTAGAATGATATGAACATGAATGTAATGTCGGTGAGAACACGTACTCCCCCAAGCTTAGGCTTTTGGCCTAAGTTGGTAATCGGTCAGTAGCTTGGAGGATAGTAGTCGGCGTGGTAGCTCACGGAGGCTCTTGGTGCGGATGCCTCTGCACGCCGTGCCGCCACCACTGCCGCGTTATGAGCTCGGGCCTCGCTCTCAAGAACAAAATATCTTCCCTTGCTATTATAATCAAAAAGAGCAGGCACATGTAAATATGTGTCCACAATAGATCTTTGGTTAAACATTAGATTGTAAGTGAAATTATGAACCTTTCCCTTAAGGATCTTGTGTGTTCTTTCAAAGTGTCAAAATCTAAATACCGCGTGGGTAGGATAGGATCAAAGGGAAAGGCGAAACACCCAGCTCTTGTGCCAAACGCGTGGCATAAATTCCACCATAGAACCAACCACTGTTAGCATTGTGCTGAAGTCTACGTGCAATAATCGCTCCAAGGTTATAATTCCTTTCACCAGTGAGAGCGGTGTGAATGAGGCTCAAGTCTGGCGCACAAAGTATGCTACAGTCTTGCTTGCCTACTATGCATTTCCCGTTAAATAATGCAATACTGAATTGTGGGAAAGTGAATGCTCTTTATTCTTCCTTGTCTCACTCCCCTATTTTCACCGTAACAAAGGCTAGTCAAGAAATACTCGTACTCAACCATTGGTGGCTCATCAAGCGAACCCCAAAATGGAAGTTTGCAATGGTAAGCAAAATTCTCCAGTGGGATAGTAAATGGATTATCATAAAGCATAAACGACACCCTAGATTCACGTGGAAAATATTTAAATCCTTTGACAAATGATTAAGTGAGAAGTTGGTGTTGTTCACACTTATCTGAAAGGTGTGGACCGAGGCCGGCATTGTGAACATATTGCTCAAATTCCTCCTTAATGCCCACACGCACCATATATTCATCGCTAGGCCATAAACATGTCTTGGTGGCGGCATCTCGCGTCGAGCTTTCACTTGGTTCAACATAGGACCGCCGAGCAGAACTGTCACTAGAAGATGCCCCCGAGGATCGTCTCCTCGAAGAACTCCTTCCAAATAGGTTCATCATGTCCGCGTACAATTTTCTGAAAATAAAAATTTTGGGGTGACAAAAATTTGTCAACATAACTTTATAAGATTGATAGCAACTACTAATAGGGACACATAGAGGCCGTAGCAAGCATTCAAACTACTTAGAACACTAAGAATTTAACATGTAAGCACATCTACAGCAGCACCAAGAGCAGCTAATTATTCAAAGTATAAACCACTAAAACAAAAACTAATTGGTCACATACCAAGCAACAATCCCCCGAAATAGTTTCAGAAACGGAGCTTCGAGCAAAGAGATCGAAATCCGCGGGTTTGAGCTCAAGAACACGGGAGAGAGAGCAATGGGGATTTTTTCTGGAGGTAAGTGATAATGTGGGCTAAAGAGATAAGTGAGGGGGCCCACGTGGGGACCACAACCCACCAGGGCGCGCCTAGGGGTCCTGGCGCGCCCAGGTGGGTTGTGCCCACCTGGTGCACCTCCCTCTAGTATTATTTGCACCAAAAATTCTTAAATATTCAGAAAAAAATCATATAAAATTTTCAGGGCATTCTGAGAACTTTCATTTTTGGGTCATTTTTATTGCACGGAAAATTCAGAAAACAGACAAAACATGACATTTTATTTTATTTAACTAATAAAAACAGAAAACAAAAGGTAAGGACAGAAGGTAGTGCTTACTAAATTCATCAACTTCATACCGTTAAAAAATCATCCATTAATAAGGTTGATCAAGTCTTATTAACAACCACTTTCGATTAGCATGAAACCGAAGAACTTTCGTAAATCACTAAGTTACCTCAATGGGGATATGCATTTCCCGAACAATAAGTATTTCATATTTCTTTTTGCTAGTAGGTAGAGGTATTTGAAAACTTCCAATAGTGATCGTCGGAGATTTTTCAATAACATTAATACCATTCACTTGGAATTGTTTCTTCGGAAAGTGCACCGTATGCTCATTGCCATTAATATGAAAAGTGACCTTGCTTTTATTGCAATCAATAACAACCCCTACAGTATTCAAGAAGGGTCTACCAAGGATAATCGATATGTTGTCGTCCTCGGGCATCTCAAGTATAGCAAAGTCAGTCAAGATAGTAACATTAGGAACAACAACGGGCACATCCTCACAGATACCGATAGGTATGGAAGTTGATTTATCAGCCATTTGCAAAGATATTTCAGTAGGTGTGACTTTATTCAAGTCAAGTCTTTTATATAAAGAGAAAGGCATAACACTAACACCAGCTCCTAAGTCACACAAAGCAGTTTTCACATAATTCTTTTTGATAGAGCAATGTATAGTTGGTATTCCCGGATCTCCAAGTTTTTTAGGCACTCCATCTTTAAAAGTATAATTAGCAAGCATGGTGGAGATTTCAGCTTCCGGTATTTTTCTCTTATTTGTGATGATGTCTTTCATATACTTTACATAAGGAGGCATTTTCAAGATATCAGTCAAGCGAGTACACAAAAAGACTGGCCTCAGCATTTCAGCAAAGCGTTCAAATTCTCCATCATATTTATTTTTAGTTGACTTGGGTGGAAAGGGCATAGGTTTTTGGACCCACGGTTCTCTTTCTTTACCGTGTTTTCTAGCAACAAAGTCTCTTTTATCATATCTTTTATTTTTAGGTTGTTGGTTATCAAGATCGATCAACTGGTGGTTCTATCTCAACATTATTATCTGGTTCTTTTTCATTGGGTTGAGAGTCTTCATGAACCTCATCATTATCTTTTCATTATCACTAGGTGAGTGTTCATTTCCAGATTGAGTTTCAGCATCAGAGATAGAAGTTTCATTATCATTATCATGAGGTTTTTCTATTTCAGGTTCACTAGAAGTATGCAAAGTCCTATCATTTTTCTTCTTCTTTTTCTTTTTATATGGGCTAGGTGCACTAGTGTTATTTCTTTGTGAATCTTGTTCTATTCTTTTGGGAAATCCCTCAGGATAAAGTGGTTCCTGAGTCATTTTACCTCCTCTAGTTGCTACTCTAATAGCAAAGTCATGCCTATTATGATTCATTTCATCAAGTAATTCTCTTTGTGATTTAGCAACTTGTTCTAGTGGAGTTTGAACCATAGAAGCATGTTTTCCAATACCTCTAACATCATTTGAAATTCTAAATAACAAGTCACTCAAGTGAGCAACCATATCAGAATTATATTTCAATTGTTTCATAACATTTGCATTGAAGTGATCTTGTTTTCTGATAACCCACAAGTATAGGGGATCGCAACAGTTTTCGAGGGTAAAGTATTTACTCGAAATTTATAGATTCGACACAAGGGGAGCCAAAGAATATTTGAAGGTATTAGCAGCTGAGTTGTCAGTTCAACCACACCTGGAGATTAATTATCTGTAGCAAAGTGATCAGTAGCAAAGTAGTTTGATAGTATGGATAGTAGTGACAACAGCAACAGTAATAGAAACAGTGATAGCAGTAATTTTGTAGCAAGTGTAACAGTGATGATAGAAGTAGTAACGTAGCAGAAACAATATAAATAAATTCGTAGGCATTGGATCGATGACTTGTTGGATGATATTCATCATGTGACAGTTATAACCTAGGGCGATACGGCACTAGCTCCAGCTCATCGATATAATGTAGGCATGTATTCTGTAAGTAGTCATACATGCTTTATTAAAATAACTTGCATGACATCTATTGTCCTACCCTCCCATGGCAGTGGGGTCCATATTGGAAACTAAGGGATATTAAGGCCTCCTTTTAATAGAGAACCGGAAGAAAGTATTAACACATAGTGAATACATGAACTCCTCAAACTACGGTCATCACCGAGAGTGGGCCCGGTTGTTATCACTCCGGGTTTGTCGGATCATAACCGTAGTAGGTGACTATAACTTGCAAGATCGGATCTAAAACATGGATATAATGATGAATTCATAAATGGTTCAGATCAGAGTTCATGGCACCCGGGCCCAAAGTGAAAAGCATTAAGCATAGCAAAGTCATAGGAGCATCAATCTAAGAACATAGAGGATACTAGGGATCAAGCCCTAACAAAACTAACTCGATTACATGATGACTCTCATCCAACTCCTCACCGACCAGCGAGCCTACGAAGGAATTACTCACTCCCGGTGGGGAGCATCATGGAATTGGCAATGGAGAAGGGTTTGTGATGACAAAGAACGAAGATCCCCCCTCCGGAGCCCCAAACGGACTCTAGATCTGCCCTCCGAGGAACAACAGGGCTTGGTGGCGGCTCCGTCTCGTGGATCGTGATAATTCTTTCTCCCTGATTTTTTCTGGAAATATGTGATTTTATAGTATTAGGGGGGTCGTCAGCGGGGCCACCAGGTGGGTACAACCCACCTGGGCGCGCTAGGAGAGGGGCCGTGCCCTGGTGGGTTGTGCCACCCAGGGGCCCCTCTCTGGTGGGTCTTGGCTCCAACAGTTCTCTTTTATTCCATAAAAAATCCTCGCAAAGTTTCGTTCCATTCCGAGAACTTTTATTTCTGCACAAAAACAACACCATGGTAGTTCTGCTGAAAACAGCGTCAGTCCGGGGTTAGTTTCATTCAAATCATGCAAATTAGAGTCCAAAACAAGAGGAAAATCTTGATAAAAAGTAGATACGTTGGAGACGTATCAACTCCCCCAAGCTTAAACCTTTGCTTGTCCTCAAGCAATTCAGTTGATAAACTGAAATTGAGAAACAAAAACTTTTACGAACTCTTTTGCTCTTGTTTGCATGAATAAGCTTAGACAACATCTAGGTTTTCAGCCAACATTATAACTTACCATGTCAACAATAACTCTTAAAGATTGTAATGACTCATATCAACGACATAATCAACTAGCGAGCAATAATAAGATATCTCAAACAACAACATGTTGTCAAAACAACCATGATATAATATGACAATAGTTGTATCTCACTAGCCTTTTCTGAGACCGCAAAACATAAATGCAGAGCACCTCCAAAGTTCAAGCAACGACTAACACATTGTAATTCATGGTAGAAAAGATCCAGTCATGATGCACCCAACATTAGCTACACACAATGCATAAATCATGACAGCTGTGCTCTACTCAGTTTCTGGCGCTTGTGTTTAGAAGGTGGTGACACAACATAAAAGTAAATAGATAGTCCCTTCGCAGAGGGAAGAAGTGATTTGCAGAGGTGCCAGAGCTCAATTTTTTAAATAGAGATAAATGATATTTTGAGACATGCACCCTTTTTATTCACTTCACGACTATCTGTTATCAACATCTTCCATGCTAAGCACGCTAGTGGCGGTTCCCAAGCGATAAAAGTAAAGGTTTTGACTCCGTTGGGAGTTTTTGTTTGATTATTTCAGATATGAACTCCTTTTCGTGTTTGCAGTTTGGGACTGGGCATCCCTAATACCGCCCATTTCCTCATGCGATGGCGAGTGAATAAACACTCGACCTGAGGATAACCTGCTTAGCATGGAAGATATCGACCACCTCCTGTCATTCCATGAACGATCCAGGCACACAAAACGGATAATTTAGAAGTTTTTAGAGGTGGCACATGCAAATTTACTTAGGACAGCAGGGTAATACCGTATATAGATAGGTATGGTGGACTCATCTGGAATAACTTTGGGTTCAAGGTTTTTGATGTACAAGCAGAATTCCCGCTTAGTACAGGCGAAGGCTAGCAATTAAGATTGCAAGCGGCCAGCTAGAGAGCAACAATGATCATAACCATGCATTATGCATAAGTAACATTGGACACTAGCATGAGTAGGATATGAACACCATGAACATAAATATTATAGAGGCTATGTTCGTTTTGATTCAACTACATGCATGAACATGTACCAAGTCAAGCCACTCGAACATTCAGAGGAGGATACCATATCATCATACTACATCACAATCATTGATATCCGAGATAAATCGTTATCAACTCCCAGCTACTTATGCATGGCATGAGAAACTGTAATCTCTAATTGTCATTGCAAACATGTTTAATCATAATGGGATGAAGCTTGGATACTAGGTTAAACATATTTACACAGATAGAACAAGTCGAGTTCATACCAGTTTCTCTTTGCCACGACCAGTTCATCGAATGTCGTCATTATTGCCTTTCACTTGCACGACCGAATGATATGAAAATAATAATAGTGCAAGAGTGCCATGGACTAAGCTTGAATCTGCAAACATTTTATTCAACAGGAGAAGACAAGGTAAAATGGGCTCTTTATTAGTTCAACAATTATTCATATGTGAGCCACTCAACATTTTCATCGTGGTCTTCTCCTCGGTACAACTCGAATAAAAAGAAAAGAAATTAAGAGAAACACACTGAAATATTTTTGGAGTTTTTGGTTTTCTTCAACAAGCAAAATAAAGAGCAAACACGAGAGAAACTATTTACACGGGAAAGCTCCCAACAAGCAAAAGAAGAACAAGGAAATATTTTTGGATTTTCTTTTTAGTGCTACTACTAAGCCTGCATAGAAAGTAAATTACTACAACTAATTTTTTTTTGTTTTTCTAAGGTTTTTCAAACACACAAGAAGAAAGCAAGAAAATAAATCTAAGCATGGATGATACAATGAAAAAGTGTGAACACCGACAAGTGGTATAAGTGAACATGAATGTAAAGTCAGTGAAAACACATACTCCCCCAAGCTTAGGCTTTTGGCCTAAGTTGGTAATCAATCAGTAGCCTGGAGGGTAGTAGGGATCCTGAGGAGCGGGCATTCACTCATCCCACTGCGGAGGTGCCTGAGCAGCCTCTGCAGCAGCGTGAGTGTTCCAGTAGGCGATGATGTCTGCAGGCATAATCCTATATCCGCCCCTGGCAACAGAATCAAACAAAGTAGGTGCAGGCAAGGGGATAACATCACGAGTTCTAACGCTATAGACCAGGTTATAAGGAATGGCAATATCAGGACGATCATGTGCAAGAAAGTGATGGTGATCCATGGCTGCTCGGTGCTACGTCTTGAGCACTGCGTTGGTTTTCCCTTGAAGAGGAAAGGGTGATGCAGTAAAGTAGCGTAAGTATTTCCCTCAGTTTTTGAGAACCAAGGTATCAATCCAGTAGGAGACCACGCTCGAGTCCCACGCACCTACACAAACAAATAAGAACCTCGCAACCAACACGATAAAGGGGTTGTCGATCCCTTCACGGTCACTTACGAGAGTGAGATCTGATAGAGATGATAAGATAATTTTTGGTATTTTTATGATAAAGAGTAAAAGTAAAGATTGCAAAGTAAATAAAGATAGAAATAGCTTGTTGATGGAAGATTAATATAATGGAAAATAGACCCGGGGGCCATAGGTTTCACTAGTGGCTTCTCTCAAGATAGCATAAGTATTACGGTGGGTAAATGTATTACTGTCGAGCAATTGATAGAATTGAGCATAGTTATGAGAATATCTAGGTATGATCATGTATATAGGCATCACGTCCATGACAAGTAGACCGACTCCTGCCTGCATCTACTACTATTACTCCACACATCGACCGCTATCCAGCATGCGTCTAGAGTATTAAGTTCATAAGAACAAAGTAACGCTTTAAGAAAGATGACATGATGTAGAGGGATAAACTCATGCAATATGATATAAACCCCATCTTTTTATCCTCGATGGCAACAATACAATACGTGTCGTTTCCCCTGCTGTCACTGGGATCGAGCACCGCAAGATTGAACCCAAAGCTAAGCACTTCTCCCATTGCAAGAAAGATCAATCTTGTAGGCCAAACCAAACTGATAATTCGAAGAGACTTGCAAAGATAACCAATCATACATAAAAGAATTCAGAGGAGATTCAAATATTGTTCATAGATAATCTTGATCACAAACCCACAATTCATCGGATCTCGACAAACACACCACAAAAGAAGAGTTACATCAAATAGATCTCCAAGAGAATCGAGGAGAACTATGTATTTAGATCCAAAGAGAGAGAAGAAGCCATCTAGCTAATAACTATGGACCCGAAGGTCTGAGGTAAACTACTCACACATCATCGGAGAGGCTATGGTGTTAATGTAGAAGCCCTCCGTGATCAATGCCCCCTGCAGCGGAGCGCTGGAAAAGGCCCCAAGATGGGATCTCACGGGTACAGAAGGTTGCGGCGGTGGAAATAGGGTTTTGGCTTCTGTTCTGATGGTTTGGGGGTACGTAGGTATATATAGGAGGAAGAAGTAGGTCGGTGGAGCTACAAGGGGCCCACGAGGGTGGAGGGCGCGCCCAGGGGGGGGGGGGTAGGCGCGCCCCTGCCTCGTGGCCTCCTCGTTTGTTTCTTAACGTCCACTCCAAGTCCTCTGGATCACGTTTGTTCCGAAAATCACATTCCCGAAGGTTTCATTCGTTTGGACTCCGTTTGATATTCCTTTTCTGCGAAACATTGAAATAGGCAAAAAAACAGCAATTTGGGCTGGGCCTCCGGTTAATAGGTTAGTCCCAAAAATAATATAAGAGTGTATAATAAAGCCCATTAAACATCCAAAGCAGAATATATAATAGCATGGAACAATCAAAAATTATAGATATGTTGGAGACGTATCACTCGATCTAGGTAAACCTTGGTTAGAGGGTAATCATGAGGGTGTATCTCAACCTCGAAGTGAGCCGCCAACCGAGTAGCAAAAATCCCACCATGTATTTTACCCTGGGATATATTAAGGTGCAGGCGACGAGCCACGATAGCTCCCAATCTGTACGTGTTGTCACCCTCAAGTGCACGACGTAAAACAGCAAGGTCCGGTGAACTAAGCGCACCCACCTTCTGCCTAGCAAGTAAGCATTTGGTAATAAAAAGTGCAAAGTAACGAACAACAGGAAAATGTAAGCCAGCGGCAGTGATGGCAGACACTCTTCTCTCACCACCCACTGTCAAAGTGCGACAGAAATCCTCAAACTCGGCCGGCCTAGGTTCAGCCAAGCTCCCATCAGAGGGGATCAAGCATATGTCACAAAATTTAGTAAGTGGTATCTGATGGTTTTCAACATATAAATCAAAGCTCACTTTAGGAGGATTATTTCTAGGCAAGAATGTAAAGCTTTGAACAAAGATGTTCGTGAGGATTTGGTGCTGGTCACACTCATCTGCGATGAAGTCGGTGAGGCCGGCATTGGCAATGAGTTGCATGAACTCCTCATGAATTCCAGCCTCTTGCAGGAACGGGGTGTGCGACCATTCGCACGGCCGTACCTGCGCCAACCTCCGAGGGTGGAGATCATTGTCGGAAGACTCCCCAATAACACCCTTGGAGTTCTTCTTTGAGCCAAACTTCCTGAAGATATTCATGTCCGCGTACAGTTTTTCCTATGAACAAAAATCTGAATTTTTAGTTCACAAAATTTTCTCAACAGAACTTCACAAAATTGATAGCAACTACTCATAGGGATACATAGAGGCCATAGCAAGCATTCAAACTACTTAGAACACTAAGAATTCAACATGCAAGCACATCTACAGCAGCACCAAGAATAGCTATTTATTCAAAGTATAAACCACTAAAACAAAAATTAATTGGACAAATGGTGGAGTCACACACCAAGCAACAATCCCCCGAAACAGTTTCGGAAACGGAGTTTCGAGCAAAGAGATCGAAATCCGCGGGTTTGAGCTCAAGAACTCGGGATAGAGAGCAATGGGGATTTTTTTCTGGAGGTGAGTGATGATGTGGGCTAAAGGGTTAAGTGAGGGGGCCCACATGGGGCCCACAACCCACCAGGGCGCGCCTGGGGGTCCTCGCGCGCCCAGGTGGGTTGTGCCCACCTGGTGCACCTCCCTATGGTATTATTTGCACCAAAAATTCTTAAATATTCGGAAAAAAATCATATAAATTTTCAGGTCATTCTGAGAACTTTTATTTTTGGGTCATTTTTTTATTGCACTGGAAATTCAGAAAACAGACAAAACATGACATTTTATTTTATTTAACTAATAAAAACAGAAAATAAAAGGTAGGGACAGAAGGCAGTGCTTACTAAATTCATCAACTTCATACCGTTCAAAAATGATTCATTAATAAGGTTGATCAGGTCTTATTAACAACCACTTTCGATTAGCATGAAACCGAAGAAATTTCGTAAATCACTAAGTTACCTCAATGGGGATATGCATTTCCCCAACAATAAGCATTTCATATTTCTTTTTGACAGTAGGTAGAGGTATTTGAAAACTTCCAATAGTGATTGTCGGAGATTTTTCAATAACATTAATACCATTCACTTGGAATTGTTTCTTCGAAAAGTGCACCGTATGCTCATTACCATTAATATGAAAAGTGACCTTGCTTTTATTGCAATCAATAACAGCCCCTGCAGTATTCAAGAAGGGTCTACCAAGGATAATTGACATGTTGTCGTCCTCGGGCATCTCAAGTATAACAAAGTCAGTCAAAATAGTAACATTAGCAACAACACGGGCACATCCTCATAGATACCGATAGGTATGGCAGTTGATTTGTCAGCCATTTGCAAAGATATTTCGGTAGGTGTGAGTTTACTCAAGTCAAGTCTTTTATATAAAGAGAAAGCCATAACACTAACACCAGCTCCTAAATCACACAAAGTAGTTTTCACATAATTCTTTTTGATAGAGCAAGGTATAGTTGGTATTCCCGGACCTCTAAGTTTTTTAGGTACTCCAGCTTTGAAAGTATAATTAGAAGCATAGTGGAGATTTCAGCTTCCGGTATTGTTCTCTTTTTTGTGATGATGTATTTCATATACTTTGCATAAGGAGGCATTTTCAAGATATCATTCAAGCGAGTATGCAAAAAGACTGGCCTCAGCATTTCAGCAAAGCATTCAAATTCTTCATCATCTTTATTTTTAGTTGACTTGGGTGGAAAAGGCATAGGTTTTTGAACCCACGGTTCTCTTTCTTTACCATGTTTCTAGCAACAAAGTCTCTTTTGTCATATCTTTTATTTTTAGGTTGTGGGTTATCAAGATCAACAGGTGGTTCTGTCTCAACATCATTATCTGGTTCTTTATCATTGGTTGGTTGGGAGTCTTCATGAACCTCATCATTATCTTTTTCATTATCAGTAGGTGAGTGTTCATTACCAGATTGAGTTTCAGCATCAGAGATAGAAGTTTCATTTTCATTATCAGGAGGATTTTCTATTTCAGGTTCACTAGAAGTGTGCAAAGTCCTATCATTTTTATTTTTCTTTTTCTTTTTAGAAGGACTAGGTGCACTAGTGTTAGCTCTTTGTGAATCTTGTTCAATTATTTTTGGGTGTCCCTCAGGATAAAGTGGTTCTTGAGTCATTTTACCTCCTCTAGTTGCAACTCTAACAGCAAAGTCATGCATATTATGATTCATTTCATCAAGCAATTCTCTTTGTGATTTAGCAACTTGTTCTAACTAAGTTTGAACCATAGAAGCATGTTTTCCAACACCTCTAACATCATTTGATATTCTAAATAACAAGTCACTCAAGCGAGCAATCATATCAGAATTATATTTCAATTGTTCCATAACATTTGCATTGAAGTGGTCTTGTTTTCTAATATAGTTTTCAAACTCATAAAGGCATTGACTAGGATGCATATTGTGAGGATTATCATTATCATTGAACTTCATAAGAGAATTTACCTCTACCACCTTAGGCTATGGTGGTGTATTAAGCCCATGTATTTCTTTAATAGGAGGTAAAATTTTAACATCCTCAGCTTTAATACCTTTTTGCTTCATAGATTTCTTTGCCTCTTGCATATCTTCAAGACTGAGATATAATATACCCCTCTTCTTCGGAGTGGGTTTAGGCGGTGGTTCGGGAAGAGTCCAATCATCACAATTTTTCAGTATGTTATTCAATAATTCTTCAGCTTGTCCAACAATTCGTTCCCTAAAAACACAACCAACACAACTATCTAGGAAGTCCCTAGAAGCATCGGTTAGTCCATTATAGAAGATATCAAGTATTGCATTTTTCTTAAGAGGATGATCAGGCAAATCATTAAGTAATTGGCAAAGCCTCCCCCAAGCTTGTGGGAGACTCTCTTCTTTAGTTTGCACAAAGTTAATTATTTCCTGTAAGACAGCTTGTTTCTTATGAGCAGGAAAATATTTTGCGGAGAAGTAATAAATCATATCCTGGGGACTACACACACAACCAGGAGCAAGAGTATTGTACCAAGCTTTAGCATCACCCTTTAATGAGAAAGGAAATAATTTGAGAATAAAGTAGTAGCGAGTTTTCTCATAATGAGTAAAAAGGGTGGCTATATCATTCAACTTAGTAAGATGTGCCACAACAGTTTCAGTTTGATAACCATGGAAAGGATCAGATTCAACCAAAGTAATTAACTCTGGGTCGACAGAGAATTCATAATCCTTATCATCAACAAAGATAGGTGAAGTAGTAAACTTAGGATCACATTTCATTCTAGCATTCATAGATTTTTCTTTATACTTTTGTAGTAATTTCTCTAGATCATCTCTATCATTGCAAGCAAGAATATCTCTAGTTGCTTCTTCACTCATGACATAACCTTCCGGTACCTTAGGCAATTCATATCTAGGAAGGCTAGTTCTAGCAGGTGTTTCAGGAGATTTAGTTTCAAGCTCATCATCAGATTAAACAACATCATGTTGTATAACTCTAGCAATTTGTTTATCAAGAAACTCACCAAGTGGCACATCATCATTAGCAAGCAAGATATTAGCATGATCATAAACATCATTCATAGTAGAAGTAGCATCGTCAATAACTTGTGACATATTGGAATTGATAGCATGTGGTGGTGTTGCAAGTTTACTCATAACAGAAGGTGAATCTAAAGCAGAACTGGATGGCAATTTCTTACCTCCCCTCGTGCTTGAGGGAAATATCTTAGTGTTTGGATCCTTCAGATCTTCATAGTGATAATATGATAACAATCCCAAGTGACTCAACAAATATAGCTATCCCCCAGCAACGGCGCCAGAAAAAGGTCTTGATAACCCACAAGTATAGGGGATCGCAACAGTTTTCGAGGGTAAAGTATTTAACCCAAATTTGTAGATTCGACACAAGGGGAGCCAAAGAATATTTCAAGGTATTAGCAGCTGAGTTCTCAATTCAACCACACCTGGAGATTAATTATCTGGAGCAAAGTGATCAGTAGCAAAGTAGTTTGATAGTTTTGATAGTAGTGACAGCAGCAACAGTAACAGTAACAGTGATAGCAGTAATTTTGTAGCAAGTGTAACAGTGATGATAGCAGTAGTAACGCAGCAGAAACAATATAAATAAATTCGTAGGCATTGGATCGGTGACTTGTTGGATGATATTCATCATGTGACAGTTATAACCTAGGGCCATACGACACTAGCTCCAGTTCATCGATATAATGTAGGCATGTATTCCGTAAATAGTCATACATGCTTTATTAAAAGAACTTGCATGACATCTTTTGTCCTACCATCCCGTGGCAGCGGGGTCCATATTGGAAACTAAGGGATATTAAGGCCTCCTTTTAATAGAAAACTGGAACAAAGCATTAACACATAGTGAATACATGAACTCCTCAAACTACGGTCATCACCGAAAGTGGGCCCGGTTGTTGTCACTCCGGGGTTGTCGGATCATAACCATAGTAGGTGACTATAACTTGCAAGATCGGATCTAAAACATGGATATAATGATGAATTCATAAACGGTTCAGATCTGAGTTCATGGCACCCGGGCCCAATGTGACAAGCATTAAGCATAGCAAAGTCATAGCAACATCAATCTAAGAACACAGTGGATACTAGGGATCAAGCCCTAACAAAACTAACTCGATTACATGATGAATCTCATCCAACTCCTCACCGACCAGCGAGCCTACGAAGGAATTACTCACTCCCGCTGGGGAGCATCATGGAATTGGCGATGGAGAAGGGTTGGTGATGACGAAGAACGAAGATCCCCCTCCGGAGCCCCAAACAGACTCCAGATCTGCCCTCCCGGGGAAGAACAGGGCTTGGCGGCGGCTCCGTCTCGTGGATCGTGATAATTCTTTCTCCCTGATTTTTTTCTAGAAATACGTGATTTTATAGTATCAGGGGGGGGTCATCAGCGGGGCCACCAGGTGGGTACAACCCACCTGGGCGCGCCAGGAGAGGGGGCGCGCCCTGGTGGGTTGTGCCCACCCAGGGGCCCCTCTCTGGTGGGTCTTGGCCCCAATAATTCTCTTTTATTCCATAATAAATCCTCGCAAAGTTTTGTTCCATTCCGAGAACTTTTATTTGTGCACAAAAACAACACCATGGTAGTTCTGCTGAAAACAGCGTCAGTCCGGGGTTAGTTTCATTCAAATCATGGAAATTAGAGTCCAAAACAAGAGGAAAAGCGTCAGAAAAGGTAGATATGTTGGAGACGTATCATTTTCTAATGTAGTTTTCAAACTCATAAAGGCATTAACTAGGACACATATTGTGAGGATTATCATTATCCTTGAACTTCATAAGAGAATTTACATCTACCACCTTAGGCAATGGTGGTGTATTAAGCCCATGTATTTCTTCAATAGGAGGTAAAATTTTAACATCCTCAGCTTTAATACCTTTTTGCTTCATAGATTTCTTTGCCTCTTGCATATCTTCAGGTCTGAGATATAATATACCCCTCTTCTTCAGAGTGGGTTTAGGCGGTGGTTCGGGAAGAGTCCAATCATCATAATTTTTCAGTATGTTATTCAATAATTCTTTCAGCTTGTCCAACAATTCGTTCCCTGAAAACACAACCAGCACAACTATCTAGGAAGTCCCTAGAAGCATCGGTTAGTCCATTATAGAAGATATCAAGTATTGCGTTTTTCTTAAGAGGATGATCAGGCAAATCATTAAGTAATTGGCAAAGCCTCCCCCAAGCTTGTGGGAGACACATTTCAATCTAGCATTCAGAGATTTTTCTTTATACTTGTGTAATAATTTCTCTAGATCATCTCTATCATTACAAGCAAGAATATCTCTAGTTGTTTCTTCACTCATAACATAACCTTCCGGTACCTTAGGCAATACATATCTAGTAAGGCTAGTTCTAGTAGGTGTTTCAGGAGTTTCAGTTTCAGGCTCATCATCAGATTCAACAACATCATGTTGTATTACTCTAGCAATTTGTTTATCAAGAAATTCAACAAGTGGCACATCATCCTTACCAAGCAAGGTACTAGCATCATCATAAGCATCATTCATAGTACAAGTAGCATCATCAATAACTTGCAACATATCAAAAATAATAGCATGTGGTGGTGTTGCAAGTTTACTCATAACAGAAGGTGAATCTAAAGCAGAACTGGATGGCAGTTCCTTACCTCCCCTCGTCTTTGAGGGATAAATCTTAGTCTTTGGATCCTTCAGATTCTTCATAGTGATAATATGATAATAATCCCAAGTGACTCAATAAATATATCTATGATCCCTGGCAGCGGCACCAGAAAAAGGTCTTGATAACCCACAAGTATAGGGGATCGCAACAGTTTTCGAGGGTAGAGTATTCAACCCAAATTTATAGATTCGACACAAGGGGAGCCAAAGAATATTTGAAGGTATTAGCAGCTGAGTTGTCAATTCAACCACACCCAGAGATTAATTATCTGCAGCAAAGTGATCAGTAGCAAAGTAGTTTGATAGTTTTGATAGTAGTGATAGCAACAATAGTAACAGTAACAGTGATGGCAGTAATTTTGTAGCAAGTGTAACAGTGATGATAGCAGTAGTAACTTAGCAGAAACAATATGGAAAAGTTCGTAGGAATTGGATCGATGACTTGTTGGATGATATTCATCATGTGACAGTTATAACCTAGGGCGATACGTCACTAGCTCCAGTTCATCGATATAATGTAGGCATGTATTCCGTAAATAGTCATACGTGCTTTATTAAAAGAACTTGCATGACATCTTTTGTCCTACCCTCCCGTGGCAGCGGGGTCCATATTGGAAACTAAGGGATATCAAGGCCTCCTTTTAATAGAGAACCAGAACAAAGCATTAACACATAGTGAATACATGAACTCCTGAAACTACAGTCATCACCAAGAGTGGGCCCAGTTGTTGTCACTCCGGGGTTGTCGGATCATAACACATAGTAGGTGACTGTAACTTACAAGTCAGATCTAAAAGATGGATATAATGATGAATTCATAAACGGTTCAGATCTGAGTTCATGGCACCCGAGCCCAAAGTGACAAGCATTAAGCATGCCAAAGTCATAGGAGCATCAATCTAAGAACATAGTGGATACTAGGGATCAAGCCCTAACAAAACTAACTCGATTACATGATGAATCTCACCCACCTACTCACCGACCAACGAGCCTACGAAGGAATTACTCACTCCTGGTGGGGAGCATCATGGAATTGGCGATGGAGAAGGGTCGGTGATGACGAAGAACGAAGATCCCCCTCTCCGAAGCCCCAAACGAACTCTAGATCTGCCCTCTCGAGGAAGAACAGGGCTTGGTGGCGGCTCCTTCTCGTGGATCATGATATTTCTTTCTCCCTGATTTTTTTCTAGAAATATGTGATTTTATAGTGTCGGGGTTGAGGTCTGCGGGGCCACCAGGTGGGTACAACCCACCTGGGAGCGCCAGGAGAGGGGGGCGTGCCCTGGTGGGTTGTGCCCACCCAGGGGCCCCTCTCCGGTGGATCTTGGCTCCAGAAATTCTCTTTTATTATAAAAAAATCCTCGCAAAGTTTCGTTCCATTCCGAGAACTTTAATTTCTGCACAAAAACAACACCATGGTAGTTCTGCTGAAAACAGCGTCAGTCCGGGGTTAGTTTCATTCAAATCATGCAAATTAGAGTCCAAAACAAGAGGAAAAGCATGAGAAAAAGTAGATACGTTGGAGACGTATCAGCGGTCTCGGTGTCTACCAAAAAGAAGTAACGAAGGGGGAACACAACAAATAACAGCGAAAATCTTTCGCGACAAGTCGAGCTTTGTAGATAGTAACATTAGCATCAGCGTCAGTCTTCTTCTTGAAGATCCATTTATTCTCAGTGGCTTGCTGATCATCGGGCAAGTCCACCAAAAGTCCACACTTTGTTCTCATACATGGATCCTATCTCAGATTTCATGGCCTCAAGCAATTTATCAGAATCTAGGCTCATCATAGCTTCTTCATAGTCCGTAGGTTCGCCTTGGTCTAGTAACATGACTTCCAGAACAGGATTACCGTACCACTCTGGTGCGGATTGTGCTCTGGTTGACCTACGAGGTTCAGTAGCAACTTGATCTGAAGTTTGATGATCATGATCATTTGCTTCCTCTCTAGTTGGTGTAGGCATCACGGGAACAGTTTTCTGTGATGTGCTACTTTCCAATTCGAGAGAAGGTACAATTACCTCATCAAGTTGTACTTTCCTCCCACTCAATTCTTTCAAGAGAAGCTCCTTCTCTAGAAAGGTTCCATTCTTGGCAACAAAGATCTTGCCTTCGGATCTGTGGTAGAAGGTGTACCCAATTGTTTCCTTAGGGTATCCTATGAAGACGCACTTCTCTGATTTGGGTTCGAGCTTATTAGGTTGAAGCCTTTTGACATAAGTTTCACAACCCCAAACTTTAAGAAACGACAGCTTAGGTTTCTTGCCAAACCACAGTTCATACGGTGTCGTCTCAACGGATTTAGACGGTGCCCTATTTAATGTGAATTCGGCTGTCTCTAATGCATAACCCCAAAACAATAGTGCTTTATCGGTAAGAGACATCATAGATCGCACCATATCTAATAAAGTATGGTTACGACATTCGGACACACCATTACACTGTGGTGTTCCAGGTGGCATGACTTGTGCAACAATTCCACATTGTTTTAAATGAATGCCAAACTCGTTACTCAAATATTCGCTCCACGATCCGATCGTAGAAACTTTATTTTCTTGTTACGATGATTCTCCACTTCACTCTGAAATTCTTTGAACTTTTCAAATGTTTCAGACTTGTGTTTCATTAAGTAGATATACCCATACCTACTCAAATCATCTATGAAGGTCAGAAAATAACTATATCCGCTGCGTGCCTCAACACTCATTGGACCGCATACATCGGTATGTATTATTTCCAATAAGTCATTAGCTCGCTCCATTGTTCCAGAGAACAAAGTTTTAGTCATCTTGCCCATGAGGCATGGTTCGTAAGTATCAAATGATTCATAATCAAGTGATTCCAAAAGTCCATCTGCATGGAGTTTCTTCATGCGCTTTACACCAATATGACCTAAACGACAGTGCCACATGTATGTTGCACGATCATTATCAACTTTGCATCTTTTGGCATCAATATTATGAATATGTGCATCACTACGACCGAGATTCAACAAGAATAGACCACTCATAAAGGATGCTTGATCATACAAGATATTACTCATATAAATAGAACAACCATAATTTTCTGATTTAAATGAATAACCGTCTCGCAATAAAAATAATCCAAATATAATGTTCATGCTCAACGCGGGTACCAAATAACAATTATTCAGGTCTAAAACTAATCCTGAAGGTAGATGTAGAGGTAGCATGCCGACGGTGATCACATCCCTTGGAACCATTTCCGACGCGCATCGTCACCTCGTCCTTAGCCAATCTTCATTTAGTCCGCAACTCCTATTTCGAGTTACAAATAAGAGCAACCAAACCAGTATCAAATACCCAGACGCTGCTACGAGCATTAGTAAGGTACACATCAATAACATGTATATCAAATATATATACTTTTTTCACTTTGCCATCCTTCTTATCTGCCAAGTATTTGGGGCAGTTCCGCTTTCAGTGACATGTCCCTTTGCAGTAGAAGCACTCAGTTTTAGGCTTGGGTCCAGCTTTGGGCTTCTTCCCAGGAGTGGCAACTTGCTTGCCATTCTTCTTGAAGTTCCCTTTCTTTCCCTTGCCCTTTTTCTTGAAACTAGTGGTCTTGTTAACCATCAACACTTGATTCTCTTTCTTGATTTCTACCTCCGTAGCCTTAAGCATTGCGAAGAGCTCAGGAATCGTTTTATTCATCCCTTGCATATTATAGTTCATCACGAAGCCTTTGATGCTTGGTGGCAGTGATTGAAGAACTCTGTCAATAACACTATCAACTAGAAGTTAAACTCCCAGCTTAGTCAAGTGGTTATGATACCCAAACATTTTGAGAATGTGTTCACTGACATAACTGTTCTCCTCCATCTTGCAACTATAGAACTTGTTGGAGACTTCATATCTCTCAACCCGGGCATTTTCTTGAAATATTAACTTCAACTCTTGGAACATCTCATATGCTCCATGACGTTCAAAACGTCTTTGAAGTGCCGGTTCTAAGCCGTAAAGCATGGCACATTGAACTATTGAGTAGTCATCAGCTTGAGCTTGCCAAACGTTCAAAACATCAGCTTCAGCTCCTCCAGTAGGCATTTCACCTAGTGGTGCATCAAGGACATAATTCTTCTGTGCAACAATGAGGATAATCCGCAAGTTATGTACCCAGTCCGTGTAGTTGCTACCATCATCTTTCAACTTAGCTTTCTCTAGGAAAGCATTAAAATTCAGGGGAATGTTAGCTCGGGCCATTGATCTACAACATAGATATGCAAAACTATAAGACTAAGTTCATGATAAATTAAGTTAATTAATCAAATTACTAATGAACTCCCACTTAAATAAACATCCCTCAAGTTATCTAAGTGATACGTGATCCAAATCAACTAACCCATGTCCGATCATCACATGAGACGGGGTAGTCATCAATGGTGAACATCTCTATGTTGATCATATCTACTCACTACAGGAATCAGCTACTTTGCCGTCTGCCGCGGCAGACGGCAAAGGCAAGGATGGCGGACGGCAAAGGCCTTTGCCGTCTGCCGCGGACGGCAAAAGGCTCCGGCAAAGTAGGCTACGGTAAAGAGCTTCTTTGCCGTCTGCTTTCTGAAGCGGACGGCAAAGGGGCCTTTGCCATCAGCGGCGGACGGCAAAGAAAGCCGATGGCAATAAATTCGCTGTTAGTCCGTTAGGCGTCTAACGGCAGCCTTTGCCGTCCGCCGCTGACGGCAAAGAGCATCAAGCCTTTGCCGTCTGCCACTGTAGGCAAACTGACCAAATGGGTCAGCTGCCAGGAAGCACAGGTGGTTGCCACGTGGCTTCTTTGCCGTCCGCGGCGGACGGCAAAGAGCCCGTTGCCGTCGGTGGCAGACGGCAAAGAGCCTGCATTGCCTCTTTTTTTTTTTCTGTTTTTCTTATACCCAACCATTTTCACAACAAATAGATGATACATATATATTTTTCACATGGCAAGTTCACAACAAACATATGAGATATCCAACACATATAATTTCATCATACATGCATAGTTCCATCAACCATACATAGCAAGTTCCACATACATGCATCCAACCATACATATTACAATAGTGTCATCCTACCATACATGCATAGTTCATCGATACAAAAGAAACATAGTTCATCCAAACAAGCACTCCATCTATAAAAGCACAAATGGAAAAGAAGCACTCCATCCATGCAAGCTTCCGTGAATTAAATCAAATCTGCAAAATGATAAACAAGATGTTAGAAAAAGAAGAAGAAAATGAAGAAGAAGAAGAAGACTATACGAAGTAAGCATACTTAAGTAAAATGGAGCTAACCTAGAAGAAAATGAAGAAGAAGAAGAAGACTAGAAGAATACTAGAAGAAGACTAGAAGAATACTAGAAGAAGAAGAAGACTATAATTAAGCTTATTATGTAAACTTGGTCATTTTGTGCTAACATAAGTAATCTTGGAGTTAACCTATAGGAAACTAAGCATATTAGAGATAACTTAGCATATTAGAGCCAACTTAGGTAAAATGGAGCCAACCTAGCTAATTATGCCATCTTTGAGTGAACTAAGCATATTAGAGCTAACTTATGGCTAACTTATGTCATTTTGGAGAAGAAGAAGAAGACTATAATTAAGCTTATTATGTAAACTTGGTCATTTTGTGCTAACATAAGTAATTTTGGAGCTAACCTATAGGAAACTAAGCATAGTAGAGATAACTTAGCATATTAGAGCCAACTTAGGTAAAATGGAGCCAACCTAGCTAATTATGCCATCTTTGAGTGAACTAAGCATATTAGAGCTAACTTATAGCTAACTTATGTCATTTTGGAGGAGAAGAAGAAGAATATATGACATTTATGAGCCAATTTAGGTGAAATTGATCGTTTGTGAGCTAACCTAGGTGAAATGGATCGTTTATGAGCTAATCTAGGTAAAATGGGTCATTTAGAGCTAACTTGGGTAAAATGCATCATTTTGGAGCTAACCTAGGTAAAATGGGTCATTTTAGAGCTAACATAGGTAAAATGGATCATTTTGGAGCTAGTCTAGGTAAAATGGGTCATTTTAGAGCTAACTTGGGTAAAATTGATCATTTATGAGCTAACTAAGGTAAAATGGGTCATTTTAGAGCTAACTTGGGTAAAATGGATTGTTTACGAGCTAACTAAGCTAATTATGCTAAGTCTAGGTCATTGTGGTAAGCATATTGGAGGAAATAAGGCTAAGTCTAGGTCTTTATGCATTTGTTAAGCAAAACACTAGAGAAACTTACCATGATCATGGAGGTGTAGGAGCGGGCTGGATCGTGCCGGTAGCTGGAGAAGGATCGTGCGATGCTTGTCTGGAGTTACGCTGCAGCAAAGATCATTTCCAATGTCTCGTTAGCATGATGACACTCAAATGTTAAGACTAGCAAGTAATGTCCATTCAAATTAAACTCACCGTGGTCCCAGGAGCAATCACTGGCATCGGCGGAGCGGTCTGACCGGTCTTCTCGCACACAGACTGCACATTTGGTTTTGACGACTCAGTCATACTAGTTAGTAATGAGACAAACACTACATGAATGTTTTGGCTAATATGCAGAAGAAACTTACCACAAGGAGCTCGTACATGGCCCTTGCCTGCATGTCATTCCGTGTCCTCTCCTTCTCCAACATCTTTGTCGTCCTCTCCTCCAACTCCCGCTGCCTCTCCGCCGCCTCCGCCAGAAGATTCTCCGTTCTATCTCTCTCACTCTGTATAGCAGCCTGCAACACCACTCCTCGTTACCATTTGTAATCATTGATGGAAGCACACACAATGTAATGGAGAAAGATAGCTGAGTACGTATAACTAACATTGATGGCGAGTTGGACTGGCCGTTCACGAGGCCTTATCTCAGGAGCGGAGCTCGACTGGCGCGCCTTGATCTCCGGGGGAGTGCTAGGACAACGGATAAGTCCATCTCCAATGGCTATGGAGCCATGGGACCTCCCGCCACCAGATATCATCACCAGCTCTGGATCAATGGGACGCTGGCTCGGGTTAAAGTCCTCCCCTGTCCTCGCCTTCCCCTCATCTATATATTTCACGAGCTTGTCGTGGGAGGAGATGTTGGTGAAGTTGTTTGCATCATCGAGGTCAGACGGAGAGAATGCCTTGACTTTCTTGAAAGAGGCAGTGTGGGCCATGGCATACAGGTCGTACACCTATGGCACCTTATCCGCCTTATTGTAGCGTGCCTGAAAGAGAGAAACAAAGTAAATTAGTAATTAAAGGGCTCAAGCTAGCATGATGAATGAATTGCATGAATCATGAAGCAAACCACATACCCAGTTCCGCCCGAACTGATATAAGTTGGAACTGCCTTGATGGTGTGGCACACCTTCCATTTGGGTACGTTTGTCCTTGGCCGCGTTGTGGACGGCTAGCCATTCTTTTGAGCACCACTCATTGACTAACACCTCCCAACAATCCATCCGATCCGCACACCATCTCGGAGGCGCCTAATTTAGCAAATAGAAACTTGAGCGCTACGGCTATGAATTACTAAATGAAGGAAGTAAGTACAAGGCCTTAAGAATTACCTTCATGTACTGCTCCTTACTTAGGAACTTATCGCGGCACGCCGGCTTGGGCTTCTTGATACCACGCAAGGCGTAGTAGTCTCGAACAGCCTGCACCCGAGCCTCGTGCCGTGTCAGGGTCGGGGTGCCGTGTCGGGGTCGGGGTGCCGTGTCGGGGTCGGGGTGCTGTTTCGGAGTCGGGGTGTCGTGTCGGGGTCGGGGTGTGGTGTCGGGGTCGGGGTGTCGGGGGTCAGGGGGTCGGGGTGTGGTGTCGGGGTCAGGGGGTCGGGGTGTTGGGGTGTGGTGTCGGGTTCGGGGTGTCGGGGTCAGGGGGTCACGGGGTCGGGGTGTTTCCTTCTCTTCTTCTTCTTCTTCTTCTTCTTCCTCTTCTTCTTCTTCTTCTTCTTCTTCTTCTTCTTTCCTTTCTTAATTTTCTTTTTCCTTCTCTTCTTCTTCTTCTTCTTCTTCTTCTTCTTCTTCTTTTTCTTTTATTTCTTCCTTATTTTCCTTTTTCCTCTTCTTCTCATCTTGTCCTCTTCTTCTTCTTCTTCTTCTTCTTCTTCTTCTTCTTCTTCTTCTTCTTCTTCTTCTTCTTCTTCTTCTTCTTCTTCTTCTTCTTCTTCTTCTTCTTCTTCTTCTTCTCCTCCTCCTCCTCCTCCTCCTCTGCTTCTTCTTCTTCTTCTTCTTCTTCCCCCTTCTACATATTCTTCTTTTCTTCTTCTTCTTTTTTCATCTTTTTTCTACTTCTTATAATTATATAACTAATTAACTAAAACCCATGCACTAGTCTAATCTAATATAATCTAGCACTAAATCTAACACTAACACACATCTAGTCTAATCTAACAATTAAACATCAAAAAAGAAAAAAACAGAAAAAAAAACTCACCGGAGATGGCGTTGGCCGGGGCTTCGCAGCGGCAGGGTGGCGGTGGCGACGGGGGCCGCAGGGCTTCGGGGCGGTGGCGCCGGGGGCGACGGTGGCTGTAACACCCCGGATGTAACTTTCCATATTTGTAATCCAACTCTTGCCAGTTTCGGCTATGTGTTATGATATTCCCTTCGTGGTCGGGTTTTGTTTTTCGTTTTGCATTTTGTTCAGGTCATGCATCTCATATCATGTCATCATGTGCATCTCATTTGCATACGTGTTCATCTCATGCGTCCGAGCATTTTCCCCGTTGTCCGTTTTGCAATCCAACACTCCCACATGCACCGGCGCACCCCCTCTTCTTTCTTTTCGTGAGCGGGTCTTGAACGTTCTCGGAATGGACCGAGTCTTGTCAAGTGGCCTTGGTATACCACCGGTAGACCACCTGTCAAGTTTCGTTCCATTTGGAGGTCGTTTGATGCTCCAACGGTTAACCGGGTAACCGCAAAGTCCTTTTGGGTGTTGCAGCAAACCCCCCCTCCAAACAGCCCAAAACCCCTCTAAGTCACCTCCATGCTCTCGGTCGTTCGATCACGATCGTGTGGGCGAAAACCGCACTCCATTTGGAGTCTCCTAGCTCCCTCTACCTACAAATAGGTGATCCCCCGAAATTTTCTCGCAGTCCAAACCCTAACCCCGCTCCTCCGCGCCGCCGGACGCATCCACTCCGTGCCGGACGAACCCGCCGCCGCGCCGCACCAGTCTTGTGGCGCCACGTGGCCCCGCTCCGTTCCCCGCGCCGCCGGCCCACCGGGCCCATACGCCGCCCCCGGAGCCCGCGCCTCCGCCTCCTCCTCCCCGCGGCACCCCGCCGCCTCGCCGTCCTCCCCCGCCGCCCGCGCCGGCGCCGCCGCGCCCCGCCACCGGCCGCCGCCACCAACGCTCGAGCGCCTTGCCTCGCCGCCGACCGCGTTCCCCCGCCGCCCGCCGGATCCCGTCGCCGAGCGCCGCCGCCTCCGACTCCTCTCCCTCGCCGTCTCTCTCCTCCTCCAGCATGCCAACTCCGGCCGTCCTCAACTCCGGCGAGTCACCCGAGCTCGAGCCCGCGCCGATCCGATCTAGATCCTCTCGGTTGACTTTTCCCCCCTCCCGAAATCTTCCAAGTCTTGAGATATTTGCATAATATGCTCCTGTTCATTCCATCATAACTCTCTCCATATAGCTCCGTTTCGTGCGTGTAATATATCCGAATGTTTGCCTCGAGATGATCTTCATTTTGTTCCATTGTGCCATGTTCATTTGAGTCCATCTTGATGCCCAAATCTCTGGTGCAAGAGTGCTATATGCTGTTAACTGCTGTTACTTTACAGAACTTGAGGATTTGTTATTTTTGTTGCTATTGATGCGTGCATCTTATGGGCATGAGCTCTACATGTGTTTTGATGTATGCCATGCCATCTTTGTAGAGGTGTATGCCATGTATTTTTGTGATCTATGTGGTGACTAGCACAAGCATGCAAACTAGGCTTCGTGATGTTTCTGTTTTCAGGGACTTGGTAATTTTGCTAAGTCTGTGACTGCTGTTATTTTGTTGCTATGTATCCTTGTGTCTACAGTGAGATCCATGCTTGTTTTGGGCATGTTCAGTAAGGATGTTTTGTAGATATAGTTGTGATCTATCCATACATGCCCCTTTTTTCAATGATGGAGTGCCATAGCATGACTCAATCTTGCTCTACTTTTGCTATAAAATATTTCTGGCAGATTGTTAACATGATATTCAATTTTGCCAAGATTGTTGTAGTTGATCCATACATGCTATGTACTTGATCTTCACACTGTTAGTTTCATAAACATGCCATCTTGCTGTAGGTATGCTTGTTTTGTCATTCATTGCTTTGTGGTGAGTGCATCAAGCTCACAAAGATGCCTTCATAATACTGTTTCTGCCATGCTCTGTTTTCTGCCAAGTCTGAAACCTGTTAACGAAACTTGCTATGTTTACATGGTTGCCATCTTATATTATGATCCTTTTTGGCTTATGGTCAGTAAGGGACTTTTGTCATACGCATTTAGTAGATTCATGCCATGCCTTGTTTTGCTATGTTAAGTTCCTGTAGCATGTTGATTGCTTGCTCTGAACATTGCTACCTGATGCTGTTTCAGGCATGTCCAGTAATTTCACCAAGTCTGTGAACCTGATATCTTTTGCACTTTTGCCATGCTTTTTTTGAACCTGTTGTGATGTGATCTAGCCGTAGCTTAGTGTTCATCTTTTTTCAAGCATCTCCTGTAGATTACTGCCATATTCTTTGTTGTTATGTTGGAGTGCTGTAGCATTGTTACTTGATGTTTACTAAGTGCTATCATGCTGTTAATCGCAGATTCGTGTCATTCTTGTTTTGCTTGTCATTTGCAAACCGTGCATCCGCTTCCGGTGATCTTTATATCGATTTCGACCGAAATCATCTCATCTTTCCAGTGGCATGCTTGGTTTGCCAAGTTACTGCCTTGTTCATCATTTTTCTTCCGGAGCACGCATATGCATCGCATATCATATCTTGCATATCATTCATGTATTGCATCATGTTGCTTGTGCTTTTCCCGTGATTGATTGTGGTTCCATTGCTTGTGTTCCTGTTGTGGGTAGAGCCGGGAGACGAGTTCGTGAATGAGGAACCTGTTGAGTACACTTACGAGGATCAAGCTTTCGACAACTCTGAGAACCTTGCAGGCAAGATGACCATACCCTCGAAATCACTTCTATCTTTGCTTTGCTAGTTGTTCGTTCTATTGCTATGCTGCGCTACCTACCACTTGCTATATCATGCCTCCCATATTTGCATGTCAAGCCTCTAACCATCCTTTCCTAGCAAACCATTGTTTGGCTAAGTTTACCGCTTTTGCTCAACTCTTCTTATAGCGTTGCTAGTTGCAGGTGAAGTTGAAGTTGGTTCCATGTTGGAACATGGATATTTTGGAATATCACAATATCTCTTATTTTAATTAATGCATCTATATATTTGGTAAAGGGTGGAAGGCTCGGCCTTATGCCTGGTGTTTTGTTCCACTCTTGCCGCCCTAGTTTCCGTCATACCGGTATTATGTTCCTTGAGTTTGCGTTCCTTACGCGATTGGGTGATTTATGGGACCCCCTTGATAGTTCGCCTTGAATAAAACTCCTCCAGCAAGGCCCAACCTTGGTTTTATCATTTGCCACCTAAGCCTTTTTCCCTTGGGTTTTTGCGAGCCCGAGGGTCATCTTTATTTAAACCCCCGGGCCAGTGTTCCTCTGAGTGCTGGTCCAAACTAGAGCACCGTGCGGGACCGTCCCTTGGCAACTTGGGTTATGTTGGTACCTGTACGCTTCGCTTATCCGGTGTGCCCTGAGAACGAGATATGTGCAGCTCCTATCGGGATTTGTCGGCACATTCGGGCGGCTTTGCTGGTCTTGTTTTACCATTGTCGAAATGTCTTGTAAGCCGGGATTCCGAGACTGATCGGGTCTTCCCGGGAGAAGGTTTATCCTTCGTTGACCGTGAGAGCTTATAATGGGCTAAGTTGGGACACCCCTGCAGGGTATTATCTTTCGAAAGCCGTGCCCGTGGTTATGAGGCAGATGGGAATTTGTTAATGTCCGGTTGTAGAGAACTTGTCACTTGACTTAATTAAAATACATCAACCATGTGTGTAGCCGTGATGGTCTCTTCTCGGCGGAGTCCGGGAAGTGAACACGGTTTGAGTTATGCTTGAACGTAAGTAGTTTCAGGATTCACTTCTTGATCATTTCTAGCTTCGCGACCGTTGCGTTGCTTCTCTTCTCGCTCTCATTTGCGTATGTTAGCCACCATATGCTTAGTGCTTGCTGCATCTCCACCTCATTACACCATCCTTTCCTATAAGCTTAAATAGTCTTGATCTCGCGGGTGTGAGATTGCTGAGTCCTCATGACTCACAGATTCTACCAAAACAGTTGCAGGTGCCGACGATACCAGTGCAGATGACGCAACCGAGCTCAAGTGGGAGTTCGACGAGGAACGTGGTGGTTACTATGTTTCGTTTCCTGATGATCAGTAGTGGAGCCCAGTTGGGACGATCGGGGATATAGCATTTGGGGTTATCTTATTTTCATTTGGATTTGACCGTAGTCGGTCTATGTGTGGATTTTGGATGTTGTATGAATTATATTTATGTATTGTGTGAAGTGGCGATTGTAAGCCAACTCTCGTTATCCCATTCTTGTTCATTACATGGGATTGTGTGAAGATGACCCTTCTTGCGACAAAACCACAATGCGGTTATGCCTCTAAGTCGTGCCTCGACACGTGGGAGATATAGCTGCATCGTGGGTGTTACAGTGGCGCCGGGGCGCTGGGCAGGTGGTGGGGGCGGCGGGGCGCCGCGACGGTGGGCTGTTCGGGCGGTGGGGCGGCGGGGCGCCGCGGCTGTGGGCCGTTCGGGCGGCGGGGAGACGGGGCGACGGGCCGACGAGGCAAGGGGGCGGCGTCGGGTGGTGGGGCAAGGGGGGCGGCGGGTGATCGGGGCGACGGAGCAAGGCGCGATGGGTGGGCGGGTGGCGGGGCAAGGGGGCGGCGGCGGGGGCGGTGGGTGGCGGGGCAAGGGGGCGGCGGCGGGTGCTGGGGGCAGCGGTGGGTGGCGGTGGTTGTCGGGGAGGAGACAGAAACAGAGAGATGGAGGGGCGGGGTGGGGCTCGGCCGTTAGTTAGGTTTGCTCTTTGCCGTCCGCCCTACCTTTGCCGTCCGCTTTTTTTCTCTTTGCCGTCTGCTGGCGGACGGCAAAGAAGGGGGCCCGTTAAGTTTTTTATGATCAGCTCGTTAGCGGGGGCCACCTCTCTCTTTGCCGTCTGCCAGCTGACGGCAAAGATTCTTTGCCGTCCGCTAGCGGACGGCAAAGAATTGGCTGATGGCAAAGACCTTCTTTGCCATCAGCCAGTTCGTTGCCGTCCGTTTTCCTGAGCGGACGGCAAAGACCTTCTTTGCCATCGGCCAGCAGACGGCAAAGAACTGGCAGACGACAAATAAGCTAATTCCAGTAGTGACTATATGACTCTCGTTCAAACTTTCGGTCTCAAGTGTTCCGAGACCATGTCTGTACATGCTAGACTCGTCAAGTTTAACCCAAGTATTCTGCATGTGCAAAACTGTCTTACACCCGTTGTATGTGAACGTAGAGTCTATCACACCCGATCATCACGAGGTGCTTTGAAACGACAAACTTTGTCAACAGTGCATACTCGGGGAGAACACTTTTATCTTGAACTTTAGTGAAGGGATCATCTTATAATGCTACCGCCGTTCTAAGCAAAATAAGATGCATAAAGGATAAACATCACATGCAATCAAAATATGTGACATGATATGGCCATCATCATGTTGTGCTTTGGATCTCCATATCCAAAGCACCGTCATGATCTCCATCGTCACCGGCTCGACACCTTGATCTCCATCGTTGCGTCGGAGTCGTCTCGCCAATTATTGCTTCTACAACTATTGCTAACACATAGGATAAAGTAAAGAAATTACATGGCGCTTGCATTTCATACAATAAAGAGACAACCCTAAGGCTCCTGCCGGTTGTCGATATTACAAAAAATGATCATCTCATACATCAACAGATATCATATCATATCTTGACCATATCACATCACAACATGCCCTGCAAAAACAAGTTAGACGTCCTTTACTTTGTTGTTGCAAGTTTTACGTGGCTACTATGGGCTTCTAGGAAGAACCGTTCTTACCTACGCAAAAACCAGAATAGTGTTTCATCAAGTTTGCTATTTTAACCTTCTTCAAGGACCGGCCGTAGTCAAATTTGATTCTACTAAAGTAGGAGAAACAGACACCCACCAGCCACCTTTATGCAAAACTAGTTGCATGTCTGTGGTGGAACCTGTCTCATGTGCGTGGACATGTAAGGTTGGTCCGGGCCACTTCATCCCACAATACCACAGAATCAAAATAAGACGTTGGTGGTAAGCAGTATGACTATCACCGCCCACAACTCTTTGTGTTCTACTCGTGCATACCATCTACGCATA
This sequence comes from Triticum aestivum, assembly GCF_018294505.1. NCBI lineage: Eukaryota > Viridiplantae > Streptophyta > Magnoliopsida > Poales > Poaceae > Triticum > Triticum aestivum. Next base: position 475,831,502 of record NC_057814.1, on the reverse strand, counting down.
GGCCTGGCTCGGATGCCACTGTTGGGAAATGTTTCATGGCAAACAAAAAAATTACTACGCGCACGCAAGATCTACCAAGGAGATGCATAGCAATGAGAGGGGAGAGTGTGTCTACGTACCCTCGTAGACCATAAGCGGAAGCGTTTGATAATGCGGTTGATGTAGTCGAACTTCTTCGTGTTCCAACTGATCGAGAACCAAACGTACGTCACCTCCGCGTTCAACACACGTTCAGCTCGATGATGTCCTCCACCTTCTTGATCCAGGAAGATGGCGTGGTAGTGAATGAGTTCCGGCAGCACGACGGTGTGGTGACGCTGATGGTGAAGCAATATTCGCAGGGCTTCGCCTAAGTACTACGAAAATATGACCGGGGGTGTAAACGGCTGTAACGCCCATGATGCGGCTATATCTCCCACGTGTCGTGGCACGACTTAGAGGCATAACCGCATAGTGGTTTAGTCGCAAGAAGGGTCATCTTCACACAATCCCATGTAATGAACAAGAATGGGATAGAGAGTTGGCTTACAATCGCCACTTCACACAATACATAAATATCATCATACATCATCCGAAATACAAGCATATAGACTGACTACGGTCAAAATCCAGATGAAAATAAGACAACCCCAAATGCTAGATCCCAGATCGTCCCAACTGGGCTCCACTACTGATCATCAGGAAAAGACACATAGTAACGACCACGTTCCTCGTCGAACTCCCACTTGAGATCGACGCCATCGTCTGCACTGGCATCGTCGGCACCTGCAACTGTTTTGGTAGAATCTGTGAGTCACGGGGACTCAGCAATCTCACACCCGCGAGATCAAGACTATTTAAGCTTGTAGGAAAAGGTGGTGCAAGGAGGTGGAGCTGCAGCGGCAAAAGCATATATGGTGGCTAACTTGCGCAAATGAGAGCGAGAAGAGAAGCAATGGAGCGGACGTCATCTAGCAATGACCAAGAAGAGGTCCTGAATACCTACCTACGTCATACATAACACAGACCGTGTTCACTTCCCGGACTCCGCCGAGAAGAGACCATCATGGCTACACACGTGCTTGGTGTATTTTAATTGGGTCAAGTGACAAGTTATCTACAACCAGACATTAACAAATTCCCATCTGCCTCATAACCGCGGGCACGTCTTTCGAAAGATAATACCCTGCAGGGGTGTTCCAACTTAGCCCATCATAAGCTCTCACGGTCAACGAAGGATAAACCTTCTCCCGGAAAGACCCGATCAGTCTCGGAATCCCGGTCTACAAGACATCTCGACAATGGTAAAACAAGACCAGCAAAGCCGCCCGAATGTGCCGACAAATCCCGATAGGAGCTGCACATATCTCGTTCTCAGGGCACACCGGATTGTCCAAGCTTCCGATAGGCCAGACCAGAGTTTCCCCTGGTGGCCACCGGCGACTGACAGTTTGGACCAATACTCGGAGGAGCACTGGCCCGGGGTTTAAAATAAAGATGACCCTCGGGCTCTAGAAAACCCGGGGGAAAAAGGTATAGGTCGCAAATGGTAAAACCAAGGTTGGGCCTTGCTGGAGGAGTTTTATTCAAGGCGAACTGTCAAGGGGGTCCCATAAATCACCCGACCGCGTAAGGAACGCAAACTCAAGGAACATAATCCCGGTATAACAGTAACTAGGGCGGCAAGAGTGGAACAAAACACCAGGCATAAGGCCGAGCCTTCCACCCTTTACCAAATATATATAGATGCATTAATTAAATAAGAGATATTGTGATATCCCAACATATCCATGTTCCGACATGGAACAAACTTCAACTTCACCTGCAACTAGCAACGCTATAAGAGGGGCTGAGCAAAAGCGGTAACATAGCCAAACAACAGTTTGCTAGGAAAGGATGGTTAGGGCTGACATGGCTAAAATGGGAGACATGATATAGCAAGAGATAGGTAGCGAGCATGGCAATAGAGCGAACAACTAGCATAGCAAAGATAGAAGTGATTTCGAGGGGTGGTCATCTTGCCTGCAAGATTCTCAGAGTTGTCGAAAGCTTGATCCTCGTAAGCGTACTCGACAGGTTCCTCGTTCGCGAACTCGTCTCCCGGCTCTACCCAAGACAAGAACACAAACAGACAGAACCACAATCAACAACGAGAAACGCGCAAGCAACATGATGCAAGACATGTATGATATGCAAGATGTGATATGCGATGCATATGCGTGCTCCGGAAGGAACATGATGAACATGGAAGTAACTTGGCAAACCAAGCATGCCACTGGAAAGATGAGATGATTTCGGTCGAAATCGATATAAAGATCACCGGAATCGGATGCATGGTTTGCAAATGGCAAGCAAAACAAGAATGACACTAATCTGCGATAAACAGCAAGATAGCACTTAAAATACAACAAGTAATAATGCTACAGCACTCCAACATAGCAACAAAGCACATGGCAGTAATATACAGGAGATGCTTGACAAAAGATGAACACTGAGCTACGGCTAGTTCACAACATATCAAGCTCAAACAAGCATGGCAAAAATGCAAAAGATTACAGGTTCACAGACTTAGTGAAAAACTGGACATGGCAGTAAACATCATCAGGTAGCACTATTCAGAGCACGAAATCAATATGCTACAGAAACTTAACATAGCGAAACAAGGTATGGAAGTGTTCTACTAAATGCACATGACAAAAGTCCCTTACTTACCATAAGCCAAAAAGGACCAGAAGATGTGATGGCAAGCATGTAAACATAGCAAGTTTCGTTATCAGGTTTCAGACTTAGCAGAAAACAGAGCATGACAGAAATAATATGTAGGCCCCTTTGTGAGCTTGATGCACTCACTACAGAGCAATGCATGACAAACCAAGCATACCTACAGCACGATGGCATGATTATGAAGCTAACCATGGCAAGAACAATTGCATAGCATGTATGGATCAACTACAATAAGCTTGGCAAAAATGCATATCATGTTAAGAATCTGCTAGAAATATTTTATAGCAAAAGTAGAGCAAGATTGAGTCATGCTATGGTACTCTAAAATTGCAAACAATTGTAGTAATGGATCAATTACAACTGTAGCTACAAAACATACTTACTGAACATCTCCAAAATATGCATGGATCTCTCTGTAACATCAAGTTTACATGGCAACAAAATTACAGCAGGCAAAAACTTGGAGATTTCTCTAAGTCCCTGAAATCAGAAATATTACGGGACCTACTTTGCATGCTTGTGCTAGTCACCACAGAGATCACAAAAATACATGGACTATACCACTGTAAACATGGAATGGCATACTTCAAAACACATGTAGAGCTCATGCTCAAAAGATGCACATATTAAATGATACAAAAATGACAAATCTCCAAGTTCTGATAAGAACCAGAGAATAACAGCAACTAGCCCTCTTCCAACGAAGATTTGGGAATCAAGATGACCTCTAATGAAAATGGTGCAATTGAACAAAATGAAGAGCATCACGATACAAACAATTTGACATATTATACGCGCGAATCGGAGCTACATGCACAAAGTTATCGCATCTCGAACAGGAGCACATGCGGATAAAATTCTCAGACAGAAAAAAACGGAGCGAGGGAAGTCAACGGGGAGGAGTTACCAGATCGGATCGGGGTTCGTGGAGCTCGAGCTCGCTCGGGCGCTTGCCGGCCGGAGAGGGAGGGGTGGCGCCGGCGCGGGGGAAGGAGAGGAGGAGGCGCGGCGGAGGAGGCGCCGGCCGGAGGCGGCGGTCGCCGGCGGGGGCGGCGAGCGCCGGCGGCGGGCGCGCGGCGGCGGGGACGGGCGCCGCGGCGGCGGCGATGGCCGGCGGTGGCGGCGCACTGGCCGGCGGCGGGGAAGACGCGCGGGCGTGGAGGCGGCGGGCCGCGGGGGCCTCGCGGGCTCCGGCGGCGGCGGCGACGGGCTCGCCACGTGGCGCTCGCGGGTTGGCCGGGCGGCACGGCGGACGTGTCCGGTGCGGGCGGACGCGTCCGGCGCGGCGCGGAGGGAGAGGGTTAGGGTTCGTCTGAGAATTCGTTTTTCGGGATGCCCACTCATTTATAGGTAGAGGGAGCTAGGAGACTCCAAATGAGGTGCGGTTTTCGCCCACACGATCGTGATCGAACGACCTAGAGCATGGAAGAGAGTTTGGTGGGCTTTGGGCTTGTTTTGGAGGGGTTTTTTGCTGGATACTCAAATGGACATTGCGGAGGCCCGGTTAACCGTTGGAGTACCAAACGACCTCCGAATGGAACGAAACTTGACCGGTAGTCTCCGGGTGGTATATTAAGACCACTTGACAAGCCTCGGTCCATTCCGAGAAAGTTTGACACACGCACATGAAAGAAAACAAGAGGGGTGCACCGGAAGAGATAGGAGCGCCGGATTGCAAAACGGACAACGGGGAAAATGCTCGGATGCATGAGACGAACACGTATGCGAATGCAATGCACATGATGACATGATATGAAAATGCATGACATGACAAAATACAAAACGAAAGACAACGCCCGACAACGGAGGGAAAAACATATCACATAGCCGGAAATGGAAAAAGTCGGAGTTACAAATATGGCAAGTTACATGCGGGGTGTTACAACGGCAAAGGTGGCGCCGCACACGGCTAAGCAATTGTATGGGGTGTGCAAGGCGACCCCCCACATATATATAGGTGGGAGGAAGAGGGGAGAGGCCAAGGGGCGCCCCAAGTAGGTTCGAATCCTACTTGGGCTCCTGCCCTTGGCCGTGCCCCCTACCATGTTTGTCATAGGGGGAAGGAAAGGGGGAAGAGGAAGGAAGGGGGAGGCCGAATCCCCCGTTTCCTTTGTCCACTAGGCGGCTGCCATGGGGGGCGCGCCAGCCCCTTGTGGGTTGGTGTGCTCCCCTCTTATGGCCCAATAGGCCCACTAACCTCCCGGGGGTGTCCAGTACCCCCTACGGTACTCCGATGATCACCCGGTACACTCCGAAACACTTCTGGTGCCCGAATAGCATCGTCCCATATATCAATCTTTACCTCTCGACCATTTCGAGACTCCTTGTCATGTCCGTGATCACATCTGGGACTCCGATCAACATTTGGTCACCAATCATATAACTCATATAACACTATATCGTCAATGAACATCAAGCGTGCGGACCCTATGGGTTCGAGAACATGTAGACATGACCAAGACACCTCTCCGGTCTATAACCAATAGCGGAATCCTACATATTCTACGAAGATCGTTATCAGTCGAACCGTTATGACAACATACGTAATTCCCTTTGTCCATCGGTATGTTACCTGCCCGAGATTCGATCGTCGATATCTTCATACCTAGTTCAATCTCGTTACCGGCAAGTCTCTTTACTCATTCCGTAATACATCATCTTGCAACTAACTCATTAGTCACTTTGCTTGCAAGGCTTCTTATGATGTGTATTATCAAGAGGGCCCAGAGATATCTCTCCGATACTCGGCGTGACAAATCCTAATCTCGATCTATGCCAACTCAACAAACACCTTCGGAGATACCTGTAGAGCATCTTTATGATCACCAGTTATGTTGTGACGTTTGATAGCACACAAGGTATTCCTTCGGTATCCGGGAGTTGCATAATCTCATAGTCGGAGGAATATGTATTTGACATGAAGAAAAAATAGCAATAAATTGAAGATCAATATGCTAAGCTAACGGATGGTGTCGTGGAATTGTCACGGCAGATGTCCTCGAGCTAGGACTTAGTCGTGGAGCCATCGCAGCTAGGAAGCTTGAAGGGGTTATGTGGGACAAGGAACACGAGGGTTTATACTGGTTCGGCCCCTTACGGTGAAGGTAAAAGCCTACGTCCAGTTTGAGATGTTATTGTCTAGGGTTACGATCGCCAGGGAGCTAAACAGCTATGCCCGGCTCTCGATGAGATTGTTGTCGCCCTTAAACCGCTGCCGGGTCCTCCCTTTATATAGGGAGGCTGACACCCAGCAGCCCTTAGAGTCCCGGCCGGCTCATAAGAGCGTCCGGCTCGGACTCTAAACAATACTTGCCTTACACTACAAGTCTACTATAACAATGATTGTAACTACAGGCTATAAGCCACATCCGGGTCTCAGCCCATCTCTGGCCCATTATCTGAAACTTGGCTCCGGGCTTCTGGCGTCGACCCTACGAGTAACCCGGCCCCTCCTGGCGGGTGACTCTAAGGTCTATATCCTCAACATTAGGCCCCAGATTGTCTTGAGCCGGCTCATGTCAATCTTCAACTCTGCCGACCGAGAAAATCTCCGGCTCACCATTCATGTGGAGGCCATAACCCGGAGTGAGGTCATCCTCTGGACTCCGGATAATCCGCCGTGACGTCATCCTCCATTAAGTCCGTTTTTTACTCCGCCAGATCCGCAACGGATCTTCGCCTTTACTGTCTTTCCGAAAATCGAGGCGCCGTGAGGGGGAGATAACCACGCCGTGGTCTCCTTGAATCTCGCGCCCACTTATGACCCTGCCTTATAAATAGGCCGGCCCAACACTTCTCTTCTCACGCTCTCTTTCTTCCTCCTCGCGCCGTCGCTCTTCTGCCCGAGCTCTGTCACTGCCGCCGCCGTCGCTCCCTCGTCCTTCATCAACCCGGCCGCTGCATCAACCTGACTCGGACCAGATAACGTCGGCGACCTCCGCTCTTCTCCAGCTCCGGTGAGTCCCCTCTGCCTTACTAGCATAGATCTGTGATAGAGTTTGTCTGTGTTCTTCGTGTTCGTCACCATAGCCACAAGTCTCAGTAGCTCCTGTAGTCACCGTAGTTAGTTGATCTTTAGCCTTGCGTAGAACCACCGCGGTAGATGTTTGAAACTCATTTCATCTGCAAGAACACCTCTTTTCACTGCATAAGGACTGTGTTCAACCTCAAGAACTTCCCCTGCTTCTGTTTTTAGGTCTAGAAAAATTTCATCTCGCCCGACCATTTTGATCCGAAAAAGTTACTGCAATATGTGAAATCTGTTTTACCACACTTAGCAAAAATTGCAGCCCTTGAATCTTGGCGACTTATATTTCCGACTTAAAGAAACACGCGCCGTAGAACTTTCCGGTTTAAAGAGAACCATGCTCTGTAGACTCCTCCGGCTTAACTGTAGTAAACCGTAGATGACCACTTATTCTGAATGTTCCTACGGCTCAGATAACTCACCGTTCATGAGTATATATCATTAGTCCCCTTCATAAGCCGCCACTTTAACTTGAATAATAGATCTCCGGCTTATAATTGACCCGGATACTTTTCTCTTTATTATAGACCACCAACCTTCACCATGCCTCCCAAGGCCCCCATCACTTGCAACTGGACGAGATCCAATGTCACTGAAGAGACCCTAGCCAACTTTGTTAAGTCCGGGTATCTGCCCAAGAAAGAAGTGATGTCCTACCGTGCCCCTGATCCGTCAGAAGAAAGACCACAGCCGAGAGACGGGGAGGTAGTGATCTTTGCGGATCACATGAGCCGGGGCTTCGCACCGCCCGGCTCAAAATTCTTCCGGGACGTGCTCAACTTTTTTGACCTTCGGCCTCAGGATATAGGACCCAATTCCATATCCAACATCTGCAACTTCCAAGTCTTCTGTGAAGTGTATCTTGGAGAAGAGCCGAGCCTGCTACTCTTCAGAGAGCTGTTCTATTTGAACCGCCAAAATGAGTGTGCCAACGGGCCAAGTCTAGAATTAGGCGGCATATCCATCCAGCGACGTAGGGACTGCCTGTTCCCTTATGCAGAGCCGCCGAGCCACCCTAAAGACTGGAATATGACTTGGTTCTACTGCCAAGACACGTCCCCGGCTGACGAGAATCCACTGCCCGGCTTTCGCCCAACACGCCTGGAATCCACGCACCCGTTATCCGACAAACTTACTGCCGCGGAACGCCAGCCTCTGCTTCCAACGATCAACAAGATCAAGGCTCTGCTAGGCAACGGTCTGAACGGAATTGATCTAGTCCGGGTCTGGATCTCATGGCGGGTGATCCCATTGAGCCGCCGCCCCGGCTTAATGTGCGAGTACACCGGGCGAAAGGATGACCCGCAGAGGCACAGTCGCAACGATCTTCCAGAAGACGTTGCTGAAGAGGAGACCAAGGCTCTGTTAAACGAGAGCCTGGCAGATTGTGGAAGAACCGGGCTGGCCCCGTTCTGCAAGACCAATCCAGCCCCAGCGGTAAGCCGCTGACCTTAATCTTTCAACTTCTTTTGCATGTCACCTTGATCTGGACCGCTTTAAGAATTCATTACTGTACTTCTCAGGCTGATGACAAATTCTGGCGGGTCAAATATGACCATGAGGCGGCCAAGAAGGCCAGGAAGGCGAAGAAAGCCGCCAAGAAAGCCGCCCCACGCAGAAAGGGAAGCAGACCCACCGCTTCGGAGCTGCTGCAATTAAGCGACAGCTCCGAGTCAGAGGTAACCCTTAAACCTTTAAACTCTTGCCATATTTTTTGCTTGCTGCTGTCCACCTTATCAACATTTTGCTTATTGACAGGATGACACCGGCGCCAGTAACCCGGTGATTGAAGAGGTAACATCACTTTCCTCCGACTCGGAGCCTTTGCCACAGCTGAAAGTCCGAAGAGTAACCCGGAAAGTAAGCTTTTCTCATCCGTTAGCTCATCGAGACCCTCAATTTCTTTTGAAGCAGCAGGTTCACGAAAGCCGGCGTCACACCCGGGCCCGCAAGGACACCGATCTCTCCGCCGGGTTACCCGACGCAACAAGGAAGCGTCGTACTGAGGTTTTTTCTCACCTGTACCCTTTTCATCCGTTGGCGGGTGTCATCCGTCAGCCACTCAACTCTTCTGACTCTAATTACCAGGAGACCTCCCCCTCTTCGGGTGACTCCATGCAGTCAAGTCTGCCGGCCTTCAAAACTGCACCCGGGTAATAACAATCTCCTTACATTATCCGGCTGTACTTACTCTTTGTATGCCTAACACTTCTGTCTTTTCAGTGCCCAGGCAAAGCTCACCAAAAGAGCAAAGAAGACCAGGTCAGCCGGAGTGCCCGACTTGCCTGAGCCGGAGACGACGGCTCAAGAGCCGCCAGCTGCCGCCGCCCCCGAAGCCACCAGTCCTATGGACACGGCACCTGAAGCGCCTGCCCCAACTGCCAAGACCACAACCGAAGCGTCGGTTAACCCGGAGGCCTCCGGCTCCGCCCCTTCAACTGATGACCCGGACGTGGTAATTACCCGGACGGAGTATGTTGAGCCGGGGAGACCGACCGTGCTGGCCAAATGCTCTGCGAAGGGGGAGCTGCTGCAGCCCCACCGGGTGAATCTGGATCTCTCCAACTACACCGACTTGAGCATTGGAGAGCTCGTCTCTGGCTACATCAGCCAAGTTCACAAGAGCCGGGACGCCGAAATCGCCATGGTCAACCAGATCCAACAAAAATCTGAGGTAACCTTCTGCTGTCCTCTTATTTTCTGCATAATGATCCTTGTCATGCCAGCCCCCAAGTCTGCAACTTATACTTGAATATGCTGTAGACTTAGATTCCGGCTTACTTAACTGAACCGGCAGTACGTTATAGATACGTTCAATATGCATTAGCCCCCAAGTGCCAAGTGTCTTTGCTTGGAAAGCGCTTGGGACTTATAGAATGCCTGTTAACAACCCGGAAATATATGCAGGCTGTTGGCAAAAAATTAGAGTCGGACCTGGCGGATCTTAAGAGCCGGCTGAAGACACAAGAGATGGAGACCCGGAAGGCAAACGCCAAGTTTGTCTCCAGCATCGCCGCTCAAGAAAAGCTGAAGACTGAATTCGATGCTGAGCGGAAGTCCTGGGCGGAGGAGAAAAACGCACTGGTGACCCGGGCCGAACAGGCGGAGAAGGCCCTCACCGAGAAGACCGCTGAACTCTCCGGCCTAAAGCGCCAGGTTTCCCAAATGGTGGCTGCCATCTTCGGTAAGTCGCCTCGCCGGCTTTCATCAAGTCTGTATATGTTATGATTCATCCTTGTCGCCGACTTACCTAATCTTTATTAAACAGGCTCCAGAAGCGCCAACCTGAACCAGAGCGTGGTCACCAAACTAAAGGCTGTGTACACCCTGGTAGAGCAGCTCTACACCGGGTCACAGCGGGCCCTAGCGGTGGTGGCCTTGTCGAATGAGGTGCCAACACACCTGGCCGAAGTCCTGCGCCGGCTCGCAGTTCTGCCACAGCGGATCCAGGAGCTACGACGGGCATCCGCGAGAGCCGGAGCAATCGCCGCGCTGAGCCGGGCTAAGGCATTCTTGCCAGAGCTAGACCCGGCAGATATCGCCCTGGGTTACCCCAGTCTGAAAGAAGACGGCTCAGCCTTCGACCAAAAGGACTTCGCAGCATGCGTGAAGGCTGTACGCCCGGTGGCTACCCTCATCGGGAACGACACCGACTTGACCAAGTATCAGCCGGGGTTTGACGCGGAGAATCGAAGGATTCCAACCCCACGCTATGAAGCCCTCAACCTGATCCCTCCGGCTCGCCAGCACACCTTCGCCCCGGAGATTGACCCGGCCGGGTTAATCGACGAAGAAGCCCAGTTCGAAGCTCTCAGCGGCATCGACTGGAAGTCGTCCACCTTCGAAGTCTTGGGATCAGGCGGAGCAGAAGACGAGCCGGGGACTTCAACTCAGCAGGCGTCATAAAGTGGCTGGCGGTTCACCGAGCAATGCTCCACCCTTGAAACTTCATGAAAGATTTTTGTAATAGAATAGGTGCAACAATTTATCTCTGCCGTGCCATCGTGCACGTAATGAATGCTGAAACCTCTTGAAGTTATTCTTTTGGTGTTCCTCCGGGTTATAATTATCCCTTTGTCCTTCTCCACCTGTAAAAAGTACCTTCAATATCTACATAGAAAGGTAAATCACAAGTCTCGAGGCGGCTTACCGCCCTGAGAATCAGGTGTTTAAAATGTATAACCCGGCAAACGAACCCAAAAAGACTGGTCGTTAACTATACTCTGAACATAGCCGTGATAACACACTTAACGGCCTGTAACATACTTCCGGTTTAAATAACCCGGATAGCTTGGTAGGTACCGTAACTCGAATTTACCTGTCTTGATGACATCCCTGATGTTCAACTAACAAGGTAAACCAAGATTAAGCCGGCAAGTGAGACCCGGCAGTACATACTTTGACATGATCAGAGTAGACTTATGATAAAATATAAAAACTTAGGGGCTTCCGGTTTGAATACGACCAGAAACCCAGTCCAAAGGGGTTAAGCTAAGATTCGGATGCGATCATATAGCCCCCAGTGGGTGTGGCGATGCCAATCAAGAGGGTATCGACAGCTGTGTTCTCTTTGGTTCGAATACGACCCATGTTTGAACAGGAAGCCCCCAAGTGATTCTGAAAATTGTTTAACGACGCTGATTCGAATACGATCCACGTCGGTTCTCAGAGGGGTTACACTATGATTCAAATATGACCAAAGGCTACCTCCCAATGAGCTCGGCACTTTGCCAATCAAATGGGTATCGACAGCTATGTTCTCTTTGGTTCGAATACGACCCATGTTTGAACAGGAAGCCCCCAAGTGACCTTACTGCTGACGGCTAGACTCGAATACGATCATAAGCCGGATCCTCCTTTCAATTAGCATGTAAAAAATGACACACATAATTGGAGGAGAAAAAGGACATAGGTCCTGCTTTATTGCTTATCATAATATATACATGGCTGAGATAAGTATGTACACCACAAGAGCCGGTAGCTCAAGTGTAGTAAGGCCGAAGCTGAGCTATGTTCCACGGCCGACGGGTCTCTTCCTCAGACTTACGTGAATCTTTATGCTCCCGAATGTCAATGAGGTAATACGACCCGTTGTGCAAGTTCTTACTGACCACAAAGGGCCCTTCCCAAGGTGGGGATAACTTGTGTGCATCTGTTTGATCCTGGATGAGCCGGAGCACAAGGTCGCCTTCCTGGAAGACCCGGGACTTGACCCGGCGGCTATGATAACGGCGCAGGTCCTGTTGGTAAATCGCTGAACGGGCTGCTGCCACATCACGCTGTTCGTCCAACAAGTCCAGAGCATCTTGGCGCGCCTGTTCATTATCCGTCTCAACATAAGCCGCCACACGAGGTGAATCGTGACGGATGTCGCTGGGGAGAACTGCTTCTGCTCCATAAACCATGAAGAAAGGTGTGAAGCCTGTAGACCTGTTAGGAGTAGTGTTGATGCTCCATAAGATGGAGGGCAACTCCTCCACCCAACAACCCGGCGTCCGTTGCAAAGGGACCAAAAGCCGGGGTTTAATGCCCTTCAGAATCTCATGGTTAGCTCTCTCAGCTTGACCATTGGATTGGGGATGAGCCACTGAGGAAACATCAAGTCGGATATGCTCTCGTTGACAAAACTCTTCCATAGCGCCCTTGGATAGATTGGTGCCATTGTCAGTTATGATGCTGTGTGGAAAGCCGAAGCGGAAAATCACCTTTTTCATAAATTGAACCGACGTGGCTGCATCGCACTTGCTAACTGGCTCGGCCTCCACCCACTTTGTGAATTTGTCAACCGCCACCAAGAGGTGGATCTTCTTATCCTTGGACCGTTTAAAGGGCCCAACCATATCAAGCCCCCAGACCGCAAAGGGCCAAGTGATTGGGATCATCCTCAACTCCTGAGCCGGCACATGAGCCCGTCGTGAGAACCTTTGGCAGCCATCACATTTACTGACCAAGTCCTCTGCATCAGCGTGAGCCGTCAGCCAATAAAAACCATGACGGAAAGCCTTGGCCACAAGAGATTTTGAACCGGCATGATGGCCACAATCCCCTTCATGGATCTCGCGCAAGATCTCTTGACCTTCCTCAGGGGAGATACAACGCTGAAATGCCCCTGAAACACTGCGATGATGCAATTCGCCGTTGATAACAATCATTGACTTGGCCCGCCGGGTTATCTGCCTGGCCAAAGTTTCATCTTCAGGCAACTCTCCCCGGGTTATATAAGCCAGATATGGCATTGTCCAGTCTGGTATGACGTGAAGAGCCGCCACTAGCCGTGCCTCCGGGTCAGGGATAGCCAAGTCCTCCTCTGTAGGCAACTTAACCGAAGGGTTATACAGGACATCCAGGAAAGTGTTCGGCGGCACCGGCTTGCGCTGAGAGCCTAGCCGGCTTAAAGCATCAGCCGCCTCGTTCTTCCTGCGATCAATGTGCTCCACTTGATATCCCTGAAAGTGCCCAGCAATGGCATCAACCTCGCGGCGATAAGCCGCCATGAGAGGATCCTTAGAATCCCAGGTGCCTGATACTTGTTGAGCCACCAAATCTGAGTCCCCGAAGCACCTTACCCGGCTTAAGCTCATCTCCTTGGCCACTCGAAGACCGTGGAGTAAAGCCTCGTATTCAGCCGCATTGTTAGTGCAAGGAAACATCAATTGTAGCACATACTGGAACTTGTCACCCGTCAAAGTGAATAGTCCAATACGTATTATCCGGCTTCTGCTCGGGCACTTGTGACTCTGTCCAATCGTTGATGAAGTCCACCAAAGCCTGAGATTTAACAGCAGTGCGTGGCACATATTTGAGGCCATGAGGTCCAAGTTCTATAGCCCACTTAGCAATTCTCCCTGTAGCCTCTCTGTTCTGGATAATATCCCCAAGAGGGGCAGAACTGACCACAGTGACGGGATGACCCTGAAAATAATGTTTGAGTTTCCGGCTTGCCATGAACACACCATATACGAGCTTCTGCCAATGCGGGTACCGCTGCTTGGACTCAATAAGCACCTCACTGACATAATAAACCGGCCGCTGAACCGGATGCTCCTTACCCGTCTCCTTACGCTCCACCACAATAGCCACACTGACGGCTCGTGTGTTTGCCGCCACATACAGTAGCAGGGGCTCCTTATCAACCGGAGCAGCAAGGACGGGGGGCTCTGCCAGTTGCTTTTTCAAATCCTCAAAGGCGGTATTAGCTGCATCATTCCAGACAAAGTTATCAGTTTTCTTCATCAACTGATATAAAGGCATAGCCTTCTCACCCAAGCGGCTTATGAACCGGCTTAAAGCAGCGATGCGACCCGCCAAGCGCTGAACGTCGTTTATACACGCCGGCTTAGCCAGGGAGGTGATGGCCTTGATCTTCTCCGGGTTAGCCTCAATGCCTCTGTCAGAAACCAAGAAACCCAAGAGCTTGCCTGCAGGAACACCAAAGACACACTTGGCCGGGTTTAGCATCATCTTATAGACCCGGAGATTATCAAAGGTTTCTCTTAAATCATCTATCAGGGTTTCCTCTTTGATGGACTTAACCACAATATCGTCCACATATGCATGAACATTGCGCCCGATCTGTTTATGAAGACAATTCTGTACACAACGCTGGTAAGTCGCCTGTGCACACTTGAGTCCAAAGGCATAGACACATAACAGAAGGCTCCAAAGGGAGTGATGAACGCCGTCTTCTCCTGGTCCTTAACTGCCATCTTAATCTGATGATATCCGGAATAAGCATCCAAGAAACTTAAGCGTGCACAGCCTGCCGTAGCATCAATGATTTGATCAATACGGGGGAGAGCAAAAGGATCAGCCGGGCACGCCTTGTTCAAGTCCGTGTAGTCCACACACATTCGCCAGGTGCCGTTCTTCTTGAGTACGACCACCGGGTTAGCCAACCATTCTGGGTGAAAAACCTCAACAATGAACCCGGCCGCCAAGAGCCGGGCCACTTCTTCACCAATAGCCTTTCGCCTCTCTTCATTAAACCGCCGAAGGAACTGTCTGACCGGCTTAAATTTCGGATCAACATTGAGAGTGTGCTCAGCGAGTTCTCTAGGTACACCTGGCATGTCAGAAGGTTTCCACGCAAAGATGTCCCTATTCTCACGGATGAACTCGATGAGCGCGCCTTCCTATTTTGGATCCAGATTGGCACTGATGCTAAACTGCTGAGATGAGTCTCCTGGAACAAAATCAACAAGCTTAGTTTCATCAGCCGATTTAAATTTCATCGCCGGCTCAGCCTCCGTAGTTGGCTTCTTCAGAGAGGTCATGTCTGTCGGGTCGACATTGTCTTTATAAAACTTTAACTCTTCTGTAGCACAAACAGACTCTGCATAAGCTGCATCGCCTTCCTCACACTCCAGAGCCACCTTCCGGCTGCCGTGAACCGTAATGGTTCCATTGGGACCCGGCATCTTGAGCTGTAAGTACACATAACACGGCCGTGCCATGAACTTGGCGTAAGCCGGCCGTCCAAATATAGCATGGTATGGACTTCTTATTTTAACCACCTCGAAGGTCAACTTCTCCACTCTGTAATTATTGTCATCACCGAAAGCCACTTCCAATTCGATCTTGCCAACTGGGTAAGCCGACTTACCAGGCACTACCCCATGGAAGATAGTGTTTGACTGGCTGAGGTTCTTATCAACTAACCCCATACGGCGAAAAGTCTCATAATAAAGGATGTTAATGCTACTGCCTCCATCCATGAGTACTTTTGTGAACTTATATCCTCCCACCTGAGGAGCTACCACCAAGGCCAGGTGGCCCGGGTTATCCACCCGAGGAGGATGATCCTCCCTACTCCATATTATAGGCTGCTCAGACCATCGTAAGTAGCGTGGGACTGCCGGCTCAACAGCATTCACAGCCCTCTTGTGAATCTTCTGATCTCGTTTGCACAGACTAGTGGTAAATACATGATATTGTCCACCGCTTAGCTGCTTTGGATTGGTCTGGTAACCCCCCTGCTGCTGTTGGTGACCCTGGCCAGACTGCTGATTAAAGCCCCCTTGACCGTTCTGAGGACCGGAATTTGAGCCGCCCCCCGGGCCATGAAAGCCGCGGCGCCTGAGCCGCCGGCACCTGAGCCGCCACCCGGACCATTGTAATTTTTGAAGGCCTTCATGATAGCACAATCCTTCCACAGATGAGTTGCTGGCTTCTCTCTAGAGCCGTGCCTCGGACAAGGTTCATTCAACAGCTGCTCCAGAGAAGGTCCTGACCCGCCGCCTCGGGGAGGGGGCCTCCCCTTGCGTCGCTGGTTATTACCTTGAGAGTTGGTGTTGGCTACAAACTCTAGGCTGTCATCAGCCTTACGCTTGCCTCCTCCTTGGTTCCCCGGGTTAAACTGGGGACCCTTGCCGTTGCCGTTCTTCTTTCCCTTCCCTGCCCTTTCATCGTCTGAAGGGGGATCCTTGGTACCATCGGAATCGGCGTACTTGACAAGAGCCGCCATCAGGGTACCCATATCGGTGCAGTCGCGCTTGAGCCGCCCAAGCTTCATCTTAAGGGGCACAAAGCGACAGTTCTGTTCCAACATTAAGACTGCAGAGCCGGCATCCATCTTATCTGACGAATGTATGATTTCCTTGACCCGGCGAACCCAATGGGTCGTGGACTCACCCTCCTGCTGCTTACAGTTAGTCAAATCCACAATTGACATAGACTGCCTGCAGGTATCTTTGAAGTTTTGGATGAAACGGGCTTTCAGCTCCGCCCAAGACCCAATGGAATTTGGTGGTAGCCCTTTCAACCAAGTACGGGCAGTCCCATCCAGCATCATGGTGAAGTACTTAGCCATGGCCGCCTCACTGACCTCCAGGAGCTCCATGGCCATCTCGTAACTCTCGACCCAGGCTGCGGGCTGTAAGTCTGCTGTGTAGTTAGGCACCTTCCTAGGGCCTTTGAAGTCCTTGGGTAGACGTTCATTACGAATAGCTGGCACCAAACAAGGGACACCCCCAGTCCTGGTAGGGATACCCACATCAACAGAGGTCGTCGGATAGGCCGGGGGGGTCTGGTAAGCCGTCAATTGAGGCACCTGCTCCGCCTCTTGGCGTGCCTTGTCCTGGTCTGCTGTGTAAAAGGCTCCGTTATGCGCCGGGCCATGGCCAGGGGGCGGGTCATGGCGCCGGACATTACTTGAGCCGGTTGCTGAGACCATGTGTCGGCTGTAACTCGGGCTCTGACCCGGACGAGGGGTCGAGTGGATCCTATCCCGGCTGTAGGAGTACGCTTCTTGCTGTGCCAGCGCCGTCTGCAGGAGTTCCCTGACCCGGCGGGTTTCGATGGCCGCCGGAGAGTCGCCGTCAACGGGGAGAGCCGCCAGTCGTGCTGCCGCAGCCACCATGTTCTCCAGCGGGTTATCATAATGCCCCGGGGGTATTGGCACATACTGAGGCGGGGCAGGGGGCACCTGGGGAGGCCCCATCACTCGTGGCTGAATAAGGGGTCCAGACCCGGGCGTGATGACCCCTGGCGGGTTGCTAGACCCTGCACCCGGCGTGTTGAAGAGATTGCGTGGATCGTAGACCGGCGGGAGTCGAGACTGGGCCTTCTGATGCCTCCTCCTCATGACTTCGTTGGCCGCGTTCTGATCCATCGTGAGCTGGAAGGACTGCGCCTGAATTAGCTGAGTCTGGGCATCGAGAGCCGCCCGCTCCGCAGCCAGCCTGATCCCTTCCGCTGCAAGATCCTCTTTAGCCTTTGTCAGATCTAACTTCAACTGCGCCACCTCTGCATCATGCTGGGCTTGGTCCGCCGGGTCGACCGCGGCGGTTAGCAGGGCCGTCAATTTGTCCGTGAGGTCCATCAGTACCTGAGCCGGGGAAGGCACCGGGTTTCCCGATCCGGCAGCGGGGTTCTGAACAGGCTGCGCACCGGCCATAAAAACTCCAACCTGACTCAGCGGCTCAAAAGGGTCCGGAATACTGTCGCCATCGGAACAACCCATGAGCCTACCCTCTTGCAGTTGGTACAACGAGTTTGATTCATCAGTGGCCGACTCGCCGTCAGAGCCGGCGGCCGCCTCATCACCGGACCCGGATGGATCAGAGGGCCCTCCATGGATGCATCCCACAAAAGCGCGCCTTAAGGCAGGCCGGGCCCGGGCGGGTCGTGCGCGCTGAGCCGTTTCGACGAGATCGGCGCAGAGGTCCGGCTCGGGGCCCGGCTCACCAATCTTGCCGATGAAGACATGAATTCCGCCAAAGGGGACCCGGTACCCGTACTCAATTGAGCCGGCGTCGGGGCCCCAGCCTTCGTCGTCGATGTAGAGCTTGCCGCGACGACTCTTGGTCATCCGGCCCACAGCGTATCCCTTGAGCCCTTCGAAGCTGCCCTTCAAGAACTCAAATCCACCGTGCGGCAGCCCCACGGTGGGCGCCAACTGTCGTGGAATTGTCACGGCAGATGTCCTCGAGCTAGGACTTAGTCGTGGAGCCATCGCAGCTAGGAAGCTTGAAGGGGTTATGTGGGACAAGGAACACGAGGGTTTATACTGGTTCGGCCCCTTACGGTGAAGGTAAAAGCCTACGTCCAGTTTGAGATGTTATTGACTAGGGTTACGATCGCCAGGGAGCTAACAGCTATGCCCGGCTCTCGATGAGATTGTTGTCGCCCTTAAACCGCTGCCGGGTCCTCCCTTTATATAGGGAGGCTGACGCCCAGCAGCCCTTAGAGTCCCGGCCGGCTCATAAGAGCGTCCGGCTCGGACTCTAAACAATACTTGCCTTACACTACAAGTCTACTATAACAATGATTGTAACTACAGGCTTTAAGCCACATCCGGGTCTCAGCCCATCTCTGGCCCATTATCTGAAACTTGGCTCCGGGCTTCTGGCGTCGACCCTACGAGTAACCCGGCCCCTCCTGGCGGGTGACTCTAAGGTCTATATCCTCAACAGATGGGTCTTGTCCATCACATCATTTTCCTAATGATGTGATCCCCTAACCTAATGACAACACATGTCTATGGTTAGGAAACCATAAACAACTTTGATCAATGAGCTAGTCTAGTAGAGGCTTACTAGGGACACATTATTTGTTTATGTATGCACACATGTATTTAAGTTTCCGATCAATACAACTCTAGCATGAATAATAAACCTTTATCATGAATAAGGAAATATAAAATAACAAGTTTATTATTGCCTCTAAGGCATATTTCCTTCAGAGCAGACCTGGCAGCCTCCATTACAAAGGAGGGTGCTTTACGCGGTCCAACCTGGCGCGCGCTGCCCAGTCGCGGACATTTGGAAAACTTCGGCTGATACTACGATGCCGGTTGCCCATATCTTGTCCCACGTGGCGGTTAGTGCGTATAGGCCAACAACCAACTCAGATCAAATACCCAATGTCGTTAAGCGTGTTATTGAAATATCCGCGGACGCCGACCAGGGACCAGGCCCACCTGTCTCCTAGGTGGTCACAACCTGCCCTGTCGCTCCGCCTCAAAGTAACACTCGGGGGCCGTCTGGATACCAGGCCCATCACAACCTGGATGGAACCACCTGCCCATTTAGCCCCCACTTCCGTGAATCACTCGCGGGTACTCTACGAGCCGACCCTAATTTAGTCACCACATGTATCAAGTACACACTACAAAAAAATACACTTCCGTGATGATACGTGTTTGTCACAGTAGGTCACATTTTCTGTCATGCATGTACATCCATGACAAATTTATGACAGAATCAAGATAGTCATACCTGTGTTGTCGTAGAAGTGTTCCATGACATTAAGAAAATTATCCACTTCCATGACGATAAATTGCGCGTCACAGAAGTGCTTTCGTCAAGGGTGACCGACACGTGGCATCCACCGTAACGGAATGCCGTTAAGCTATCGGGTCCGGTTTTGGATCCGATAACCCGTTAACAGCCCCGAGCAATGGGGATTTTCCACGTGTAAAATCATCATTGGCTGGAGGGAACACGTGTCGGCTCACTGTTGGGACAGATGTCATCCACTCATTGGACCCAAAGCGCCTATGATACGTCGACACGTGGCACGGCCCAACAGAGGCCCATTCCTGTGAAAAGGCCAGCCTGTTTGACTTGGTCAAAAGGTGGTGGGCCGGCCCACGGCAAGCCTGTTAACGGCCTGTTCGCATATAGCCCATTTACAACCCGCTAACCCAGGGCCCGTTTACGGCCTATCCGAATTAGGCCCAGTAGCGTCATCTGGGCCGTCCAATATAATTTCCAGCCCGTTTTAACTTCTGGCCCATGTATGGCCCATGACGTCTTTCGGCCCATATGAGGCCCTTATTACTCTCGACCCATTAATGGCCCGTGGTAAAACTGGCCCATAAAGAACAGTGTATCACTTTATACCCATTAACGACACATGGTGAAACTAGCCCGTAATGAACAGTGTATCACTTTATACCCATTAAGAACCCATTATTCCGTTGGGCCGTTTCCAGCCCATGTTATCTTTCGGCCTTCTCGGGGCCCATTTATTCTTGGTCTCATTTCCACATTCGTTTACTTACGGCCCGTTACTGTCATTTTCCGCTTGTGGGACAAATTTAGCCCGTGGTTACAGTCGGCCCGTTTGTGGCCCGTTAATACGTTGGGCCGTTTTCATAGCGTCATCAAAATACGGCCGATTAACGACGGCCCGTTATGGTCGGCCCATGAATGGACGATTTCAACTCTAGCCCATTTACGGCCATAATGTGGTCTGTTATTGGCCCATGTTTGGCCAACCGATCATAAGCCCGTAGAAGGCCCATTGATGATACAACCCATAGAAGGCCCATTGTGTCTATAGCCCATATAAGGCCCATTGTTTCTACGCCATGTAGAAGGCCCATTGTTTCTACGGCCCTTAGAAGGCCCATTGTTTCTATGGCCCGTAGGAGGCCCATGTTAACTACAGCCGGTGGGAATCAAAGTTCGCCACCAGTGCAAATATAGGGAACACCCTACACTATACAAAAATGGCTTGCTGTTTTCTTCAGCCGGTGGCTGCACGTTAAGAACAAATTTTGTATCGCACCAAAACAAATTGCAACTATAAAACAAAAGGAAGGTTGGCATAAAAGTTAACAGTCTAGTAGATAAATGCACCACCAAAAGTTTAGAAGCTCGGTTCATTTGACCTGACTGTTACGTTTTCATGCTGTATTGTCCGATGGAGCACCATAACCTTCGCCTTCAGTTCCCCTAGGCTCCTGAACAACATAGCAAATGTCTGATAGTCTGGTTTCAAAACCATGCATATCTTGACAACATCGAACAATGTCTCTCCTTTTTTCACAAAGGGTCTCTGTTAGGGAATGGGCTTGTGTCTGGAGCGCAGATACAACATTGTTTTGAGCTTGCATATCTTGATCATGAGGCAGTTTGGACGAGATTGCCTTAACAACCAAGCCAGTATTACGCAGGAACGTGCTTTTGGCACTGTTAGTGGACAGGTACTGACCCACTGCAGCAAGAGCTGACATTGCGGTTATAGTTGCCTCGCCACCTTCAGAAGGTGGCGGTTCCACCATTTTTTCCATAGCTCGCTGAAAAGTTGTGGTTTTACATTAGTAGTACCAGAACAGAAGATATTAAGGAGGCAGCAAAACCAAACAAAATAGCTTTGGTCTATATACAGAACTTATTCTGGTGAACCCATGTAAAATAATAGTTGTATTTTATTGCAAAGTACATAATAAAACCAGGTTCCAAACATATGACCATGTACCATCGCTAATGTATTGTCTATTTCTTCACATTGTATTGAGGGCTAAGGATAAAGAGACGAAGTTTATAATACGGTAAGCATAGTATGACATCATTCATATCACAAAACAACTGAGAACAGACAAACAGGCAATTGTAACGTTGTGTGGGCAAGTCCAGCACGGAACTAGATTACAGGTCAAGATCAAAGGAACATCACTCCTCTCTTTTAAACCTTGTAAGGTGCAATGATACGCTAAGACAATTGTGTATAAAATTGAAAAGAGTAATAGACATTGGCTGCAAACCATGCAGTTCAAGGCACAAGTCAGAGTAAGTAGTAGTTAAAAGGCATGAGGATTAAGGACTTACAACAGCGGCTTTGACTGGTGTAGTCATGCCCTTCTTCTTGCTGGTGTGACAGTCCTTGAAGATTTCCACAACATTTGGTTCAGGTACTTTTTGGTCCTTGCGGGCTTTCCTCTGCATTTGGAACAAGTCAATATAGATCTGATAATATGGTACAGCGAAAAGAGTGAAACAACAGCTAATTACAAGAGCCTCGCAGTGTGCAATATAGCTACGAGATCCTGTCGTCTGTTGGAATTTCACTTTCGTACGGTTGGCCTTGTTCTTTGAACAGTTCACCTACAAGAAGATAGATTTGTGTGGCACATGCGTAAATAGGACTTCAACATGTGATCTGATGACATATATATAATGTACCTGATACTTCGGATCGGACCAGTGTTTAACGAGGCCTCTCCAGTCTTCATCAGATATATTTTCCACTGGAGATGTTTGGGCAAGTTCACTGTTAGCCTTGCCTTCAAAGTGAGTTTTCCTCAAGTTATACCGATACTGTCGCAGAGCAGACTTGAAAACATGGGTGCAAGCTTGTCTGGTTGCATCATCTTGGCTATCCAACTTGAACCTCATCTGTTGAAAATTATGGGAGTCTCATTATCAGCAACCTAGAAAGTATTGGACAGAGCAAGACGATATTACTAGTTTCCATACATAACCATACTTACAGATAAATGGTCGAGGAAGGTGTTGAACTGGGTTTCGTCTTTGTCATTCCTGTACTGAATCCATGTTGGGAGGATACGTACATGACACCTAACAGCAACCGCTGCCTCTGATACTAACTTGGCTGACTCTGTAGCATCACGTGGCCTTTTTAAACCTGCCTCAAAACGGATCTCCATTCTTCCTCCTCTAGATTTAGTTAACCTATCGAGCATTATCCCTGATGTTTGTTTCCTCTTGCGCCTAGGTGCTAGTCCAACAACAAACATAGGAAGTGTTAGTGTACATCAAACTGTGAGACTACATATAAAGAAGCATGCAACTGTAACTTGACTCCAGCAACTACCTTCTTGCTGTTGAAGCTCACAAAGTTCATCTGATCTTGCCAACTCATCTTGTGTCAAGAGTGCTTCGGAAGTAGTGTCAGGTGGCAAGGGAGCTTGGGAACGTGCTGCTAGCTGAGTTGACCAACGAGTAAATCGTGCAGCTGGTGGTACTGTGGAAGGTGTTGCAACAACTAGGGTTGTCTCTGCTTGTTTGGTGGCAGCTATTTGTTTCTGTTTGGCTTGTTCTGTAGCTCGTGTAGCACGGGATACCCTGTCGGTACAATTTTCCGCTGGACTTTGACCTTCTATTGCACCATCAGTACCAGCAGAATCTGCAGGATTGTTCCGCTTCCCTTTCCCTGTCGTTCTGTCTTGCTTCCTCTTTCTATGTGCCATGTTAAGTCAAGCCGACAAGAAAAACGAATAACAATTTAGTTCTTCAGAACAAATGTACATTGATGTAAGAACATGGTGTGATAGACAGATATTGTATGTTCTAGAAACAGGAACACGTGTCTTAGTCACAAGTATAATGTGTAAAGTCAAAAACAAAATTAGAAGCAATACAAGCTAGACATCATACATAACATGCAACCACATATAACAGTGCCAAGTTAGAGGGAGCACCTGTGATGGTGCACTATACTATGGGAGACGTGCTCATCACCAACACAACTACGTTGAGTGTCTATGCATGTGTTGTCTTGGAAATCATCTTGGGGGGATGGAGGAGTAGAATCTGTAGAGGCCCTCCATTTGGAAGGAGCACCTTCATCCGCTGCCTTGCTAACTTCCTTCCGCTTTATTGATTTTGAATTGTCAAGTAAAACCGACAAGAAAAAGCAATAAAATTCACTCTTCAGAACTCATTCGTGCATGATACTGACAATCACTACTTTGATGTAAGGCAAACACATGATTCCAGGATGGAATAATACGAAAAACAGGACGGCATGGCATATTCACAACTGTTTGTGTAAACTAAGCAGAAACCATTTCACCAAATAAGAAGCAATGCAAGCTAGACACCACGTGAAAGATGCAACCAATATGACTCTGCCAAGTTAAAAGTGTCCCATCATAAATGGCATTTCAACAAATTAGAAGCAGCGCATGCTATAAATCATATCAAAGATGCAACTAATATCACACTGCATATACTGAAGGTGTCTCGTCATATTGATTTATGCGGGATACAAAAAACAATAGTTTTATGTGAGGACATGCTTAATAGACAGATGTACTATGTACTAAATACAGGAAGGCATGTCACATTAACAGGTATAATGTATAAGCTAAGCAGAATAGCACATGCAGTTTAACCAGATTGGAAGAATTACAATCTAGACACCATATGCAACATGCAACCACATATCACGCTGCCAAGTTAGAGCAAGCACCTGCGATGCTAGTGTAGGGGAAATGCGGTAATCAACTACAGAGCTACGTTCACTATCTTCATCTAGCCTTGCTGTTTCTTGAGAATCATGTCGGGAGGCTGACGCTGCATTCTTTAAATGAGGAGTAATCCACTTGCCTGACTGCCTCATCATAAGTGATTGATGAGGGATACACAAGAACATTAGTTTGATGTAAGAACATGGTTAATACACAGATGTACTAGTATGTACCAAAAACAGAAAGGCATGTCATATTCAAAGGTATAATGTGTAAGCTAAGCAGATGCAATTTAACCAAATTGGAAGCAATACAAGCTAGACATCCGGCTGGAGTGGTGAGCATGATCATCTAGGACCTGAGAGCCTGGTGGGAGGCGGGCTGCTTCGCCACCATCGCGGCTTTTTAGTTGGCTTCCAGGTGATGCCTCTCTTTGCTGGGCTTGTCACTGGCTCGGCCAGTGCCCTGACTAGCTATTTGTCTTCTGGTGCTCACGGGATGGTGGTTCATGTAAAAAATATCTTTCCTTATCTTAATAAAGACCGACTTCGGCCTTTCGAATACAAGCTAGACACCATATGGAACATGCAACCACATATGACACCGCGAAGTTAAAGCAAGCACCTGGGATGGTGGTTCATTGCGAGCGAGGTCATCAACTCCAGAGCTACGTTTACCGTCTCCATCTGCTGACACTGCACCTATTATAAGGCTGAAACGTGTCTGGCCTATCCGCGTACGACGCTGGAGCGACTTCTCTCTTTTCTTTTTTGCTTCTCTCATAGCAGCAGAGTCTGAAATACCCTTGCATAAAAACACAATAGTGAGAGTATGGGTGAAGTGTGTGCAGAACTAGTGCACTGTAAAAGTAGCAGATAGCAGGTGGCTGAAAAATAAATGACAGGAGACATATGATAGCTCTACAACATTGCATGGCAAACAAAATTAGATTCTACTCCGTATGATTTTGTAATATATGAGCACAGGAAATGCAGGTACTCCTCCAGCACACCACCACATGTGGTCATATCAAGATAACAGTCGACTGAAAATAAATAGGTCAGTCGATTTTTTTAATGAACCGTCCGATCTATAAGGAACGGGCAGATGGCCTTCGTCTACCTCCCGCCAGTCACTGTTGACGATCTTTCTCGAACCGCCAGCGACCACCGGCCCAGACCCCTGCCTCCGCCGCCCCGCCCTCCCCTCGACCTCACACCACCGCCGTGCTTGGCAGCGCCCCCAGGCCATCCCTTTAATCCCGGCCGACCTCCAGATCGGGCGCCAGTAGCTCTAGGCCCCACACGCCCCTAAGATAAACACCGAGGCGCTGCTTCCCCGGCGTAATAGGCGGACTAGCGCCTGTTACGCCGGGGAATGCTTCCGTTAATTGGGAATCAACTGACCAGGAATTGAAATTCAGGGGGGTGACGGACCTCTAGCTAAGGTGAAATAGTATATGAGGAGAAACCTTGTGCATCGCGAGTTAGTAGGAACATCTAGTATCAAGAAGAAGCGGTCAACTAGTGTCTTCTGTGGGATGAATACCGTGCAAGCAGATACGTAAGATTTGCACGAATAAGGGAAGAGGAGTACCATTTTCGGTTGCCGGTGTGGTCGCCTCCACATGTCGCGCCGATCTTCTTCTTTTTGCCGGGGAAACCGATGTTCTGGAGGGTGCAGGCTTGGACGAACCCATGGCCAAATTGTTGACTGTGTTGCCATGTCTGTATGTCGGCGGAGGGGAAGCAGATCCGAGGTGGCGAAGGACAACGTAGCAGGAACAGCTCCGATGCGGTGGAGGGTGGCGAAGTTGGAGCGGCAGCGGTGAAGCGCAGAACGGCATGGTTGAACTGGCTCGGGTACGGACGGCTCGGCCTCAGCTTCAACTACTAGCCGTGGAGGGCGTTGCGGTTGAGGTGGCGGTGGACGACGACGTCGGGGTATCGTCTCCGGCGTGATGGAGGAGGGCAGCGGTTGATGGGTGGAATGGGGTGGTGGATGGAGGAAGCCGGGGTTTCGCGGCTGGTGGAGAGGTAGTTTTTGCGCCCACGGAGTACGAATGGGGAATCGGACGGGTGGGCGGGGGGGGGGAGGGGGGAGAACCATGTTTCGGTCTGGGACGCGCTTGTTTTTGGCTTTTTTGAACAGAAGATGGGACGCGCTTGTTTGAAATTTGGGGAAAGTACAAACTTTGCCCCCCTCTTAAATTTCGGACCTACTGCGGGTCGGGGGTAGGATGGTAATCCCAGGTGTCCCAAATAGTGGGCGGGAGCGATTTCGGCCGCGCGCATGTGTGCTTAGGCGGCCATTGTGTATGAATGTTTTTCGGAGGCGGTTGCGTGGCGTCTAGATGAAGCTACAAACCTACCCCGGTTTAGACCTTTGGACGTCGGGCCGGTAGGTTTCACGGGTCGGAGTTATTAGAAAAGTAATTTCCTTGTACTACCAAACATTGGTCTCACGCGGTTTCGGGCGAGTAGAGGCTCTTTTGGCGCTTCGTTCGAAATTTTGAAACACAAGCATTCACGTTTAGAGTACTCTTGAACTTTGAGGATTGACCTAAATAGACAACGTTAAATTTGACCTTGTATGTTTGAAAACCTCATTAAATTATCCGCTTCTTTTTGAAATTTTGACACTTGAAAATCCTATAACTACGATTATTTTGGAATGGAGGAGCTAAATTAGAATCTATTTTGTACACGACTACATATGCTATTATGTACAAAATCAGAGCAAAGATTGGTGCCCCCATAATTTAGGTATGATTTACAAATGCCATGATATCAAATTCAAATAATTGAATGGACTTCATGTTGAATTCGATTTTTTAAACCACCTTAAGTTGAATTCAAATGTATGCTAGTTCATAGGTAGCTATTTATAATGTTCATTGTGTAACTTTCGTATGTATAATGTGCTTTACACACACAACATGAACTATACTCACGTTTATATTCGATTGCTAAAGCGATGCATTGTCTGGAGTTCAAAATACTAACTATGTGGATCAATTGTGTCGAATAATAACATAGACATGCTCAAATTCGATAGAATCTAGATGTCTGATGGATCAATGACCGTTCCTTACGCGAATTGCAAATATCATGATCCCATCCTAATATTTGGATACAATTTATATCTTTAATCAATGTGTACAGCAGTCTTGTACGTGTAGTTTCACTCTCCATCGGTGGTCTCTCACACATGCTCACACACTCTCTCCCGAGGTGTCTTTCTCGCACACATGCTCTCGATATAACCCTCCCTCCCTCTCGTAACCATTTACGACTGTTTTCACTAACCTTTATCACAAGCACTCTTCCTCTCGCAAGCATACACACGCACAATCCCCATCGACCCTTTCTATATACATAGACCTGCCTACGTGTCTCCTGTACGCACATTATCTTTAGGCCTGTCTCTCACGCATTGTCTCACACCTCTCTTCCTAATCGACGAGTATGATTCTAGCAGAGCATTCTGTAGGATGCCCCTTAAAGTTAGGTTGGATGAATAGTAATATCAGAGATAAAGGGGTTACCTTAGTCCGAGAACCTAGGGTTACAAATCCTAGCCGGCTTTGTCAGTGGACATAGAGTCCTTCACAATTATGCTATCTTTGTCTTGTACGACTAGTCATCCATGGGTCTCCCTAAATGCGTCACGGGCCGACCAATGTGGCGCAGGACGGAACCGAACGAAGGGCCTCACCTCGACCCACCGGACCTCACGCGGTGACACACCCTCTGCCCCCACGTCTCGTTATCTTCTCACACCCACACATACCAACACAGACACCACACACAAAAAAATATTCTCCTGGTGCTTCTATCCACTCCCCCTTGCATATACACACTCAAGGGAATCTCTCGCCGTGACGTCATATTCGTCTCTCTCTCTAGACCACTCTCATTTCTCGTGCTATCTCTCCCACGCCCCCCTGTCGGCCCCTCTATCCATGCCTCTCTCGAATACGTAATACACACACATACCTCTCTAGGCCCTGCCAAATGCATCAACTACACATTCACACATGTTACATCATGTACCCCATTGATCTAAAAAAACCCTCTCTTCACGTTTATTTCGCATACAACATTCCTTTTGAATAAAGTGTGGCCAAAAAAATATTTTAGAATTTCTACATATATACAACATTACAAAGTTATATGGAGGAGTATGAACGCTTGCATTGCATGGTGCCCACAATGATATTTATTCCGCACTGTGAATTTGTATATTTTTATACTATATATAAAGTTAGTCATAATAAAGACAAACGAAGAGCATCTCTCTCTCCATCGCATACCCCCTTCTACGCCCCTTTCACGTACGCACACAAACTATCTCCAGGTCCTCTAAATGTAAGCCCCCAGCACATTCACGCATGTTTCATCTTTCTCTCGCGATATATACAGTGACGATCATTGTATTTGAAGCGAAAGCACGATACGTACATTGGACTTCAGAATCCACTCATTACGGTCACCATTTACATTTTGTGGTTATTATACAGTCACGGGCTCACCGTACAACTCTGTATTTGCTCAAGACACGACTAGTTGACCAGTTAAACGCTCCACGTGGCACCTCTAGTGTTGCATCACATTATCTCACTACCATCGGGCCCACCTGTCGGCTTGTATCTACTCTACATCTACACTCTTATAAAATACTAGCAAGATGCCCATGCGTTGCACGGAACATCAAGATGCATTTGTATGAGTAGTTTATCTTGTGGGAGAAAAGGATGAACAAGGGAAGGCCTTATTTGCAAGTGTGGAGAGGGGTGTGGGTATCTTTTTGCAAAATTGCCATAGTTTCCTTCCTATCCGTCAGATATAGATCGGACGGCCTATATTGCAGGATGGCAGGCACACGATCATCACCGACTATGCTTTTTATAAGAGTAGGGATAAAATACACTCTTATAAAAAACAGAGTTGGTGATCATGGTGTGCCTGCCATCCTGCAATATAGGCCGTCCGATTTATATGTGACGGATAGGAAAGAAACTATGACAATTTTGCAAAAAGGTACCCACACACCTCTCCACATTTGCAAATAAGGCCTTCCCTCGTTCATCCTTTTCTCTCACAAGATAAACTAGTCATACAAATGCATCTTGATGTTACGTGCAACGCACGGGCATCTTGCTAGTAAGAATGAAAACAAACGACAAAAAAATATTGGACGGTGGTTCAAAGTCATGACCGCGGGCACAACGGACAAGGTGGCCTTGTATTGGAGAGGGAGCTTAAAAAAGTTACTATTGGACTGGCTATACGTGGCGAAATCCTAGTAGGAAGAGCATGCGCGAGAACAAGCACATTCACGTGGTTGAAAACAAATTGGAAACCATCTCGAGTATAAATCTAGGAGTACGTACGAATCTAACAATATTGATTGGGCGTTGTTGAATGTTGATACTTTTTTTTTTATCAAAGTAGAGATACTTTGACTACACATAAAACTTATATGTAAACTAGAAAGGATAGGAGGGAGTATATTGCATGTTCAAAAACGAAACGAACATTGAATACCCTTTATATATGATTTGCGGATGCTATGATCACCGGTTCAAAATTTTGAATCCGCCTTAGGTATCACACATGCCCCCACTCGTTCTCTCTCGATTTCATCTCGGGGTCCGGAGATCGATTGAAAGAGGACTAGGTTGGGTACAATACGTTCGTTTCGCTTATGAACGTACAATATACTCCCTCTGATCCCCACAGACCCCCCCCCCCCCGCGGGTCATTTCTATCATAGAAACAGACCAAACCTTTATCTCCTTGCACGACACGCAATTGATCTCTGAACATCAATCGATCTCGTCAACATGTGTCGGGGCATGAACCAAATGGGATGTCAAAACTAAGATGCGAAGCGACATGTAGTGGAGGCAAAGTGAAACTTGAAATGAACCATTTGTTTGTATGCATGTCAGACAAATTACAAATAAACATTGGAAATACAAGCACGGTCTAGGCCCACATGCGAATGATACTCGACGGAATGTTCAAATGAGGCATGCGGGAGGATGGACTCGACCGGAGGGCGACATGATCAATGGAGAAGAGGGTTGGAGGGGAATGAGAAATAAGCAAACGCCACATGATTATACTTGAACGGTTCAAATAAACAATAAGTTGTCTCGCTTGGCCTACATAGTGAAAGGCCTAATGCGCAACGCGGAGCACTGACGCTCGAATATGGCCGGGAAAACAGGGAAACCGACATGTGGGGCACACCTGTCGGGACGACGTAGCACAAACTAGTCCAATGGAGGAGCTGGCCCACGACCTCCTTGCCACCGGCAACCGTTCATGTGGGTCATGGGGGCCAACAGCGTGGCGCGGCTCTAGAACCGCCTCTGGACACGGCGACCGCGGTGAGCGACACACTCATCGTCGCTAGACACGGTCGGTTTTAGTGTGCCGAGGGTGGCGTTAGTGTTGTGGAACGACCAACAGTATGTTTGGTTTGTGCCCAAGGTTGCCCCATCAAAGCATTGGGTAGCCAAAATTTTGGTTGAGGTTTTGGTTGCCCATGATTTGGCCGACATCAGCAAGAAAAATGAACTAGAGTTGGCTAGAGTTCATTGGGATGCCAAAAAAATGGAAACTATCCAAACAAAGACCAATCGTTGGGTCATGACCAAAATTTTGGTAAGGTGCACTTTGGCCACAATCCAAACACACCCCAACACCCGGCTCGTCGAAGATGCACGGGGCGCCGGGACGCGTCCGCGGAGTGGTCTAGCGCGGCCAACTGCATCCTCAGGACCTGAGACCATGCCGGGTCATCTTGATTTTTCAATGACATGCGTCGATCGCATGTGAGCAAAGGGCATCTCCAACGTTGCCACGACCGCAGCTGACTACGCTGGCACACCAAAAACTCTCGTCCCTCGCACCATTGCGTGGTGCGTTCCCAGCCGGCGCCAGCTGCCTGCATTCATGTCGTCCGTCCGTATGCCGTCGTTAAGAGGCTCGGTGCCCGAGGAACCAACTCCGGTGACTTAATGACGCACCAGGACGCTTGGCCTCACCGGAATGCACTACTTAAAGCGGCAACGCCCAGCTAACCTCCACACCATAGCGCATCGTCCTCCTACCTGGCACCACATCCGCGATGACCGCAAGTGCGAATGCTCTGCGGGAGAGCTAGTCTTCAGGGATGGAGCTCGAGGTCGCCGCCCTCGCTCAAGTCGCCGCACAAGCGGTGGCCACGCTAGCGGCCGACGACGGGAGCACCATCAGCCACGCGTCCTACTTGCCGCCGCCCAACGTTCGGCACCGCCGATGTCGAGGACTCCTCCGAGGATGAGTAGGGCATGTGAGGCGGCAGGGCATGGTGTGCCAACTGGCCGGTCCGTCTCCCGTGTTCTACTTTTCCTCGCCGGAGCCCGCACCTTCACTTCACGGGTCTTGAACCCCGCCCCCGTACATGGAGATCGCAGATGGAGGGTGTCGGTCACCGCCGTAGAATAGGTTTAGGGTCGGGTTTCTTTTATTTTTCTGTCCTATAAAAGTTCGAAATGTAATGAAAATCTGTCGTGTTTGCATTAATCTCGGCCGGTGTATATGAACTTTCACAATAATATAGTATATTGTAGGAGTACAAGCAAGATGCCCGTGCATTGCACGGAAGATCAAGATCTTGTGGGAGAAAAGGATGAACGAGGGAAGGCCTTATCTGGAAATGCACATTCACGCATTTCACATTTTTCTACATCTACGGGAACCTACGAAAGGGTTAACGTAAATTGCCTCTCTCTCTCCTCCCGTGATTTTCATGGTGGTGGGCCCCTCCCTCCCCCCAATCTACAATCAACAGCTCACATGTTTCACATTATGTTAATTACATAACTGGGACTACGTAGGTGTAGCATTACTCGTCCTAAAAAACCCAACTAAGCTAACCCCCCAGCATATCGCGCGGGAAAAGACCCGGCCGCGCCGTTTTAGTCGGGATTACCGGATTACTAGTAGTAGTATCGATGGATCGCGCGAAGCAACAAGTTTTTTTCGAGGGCGCGAAGCACCTTGTTTAAAAGGAAAAAGGCGGTACACTCACAGCACCCCTGTCGCAGTCGCATTGCACCCCACACACGTTCGGTCCTGCACATGGCTCACGCAAACAGAACGCGCTTCGGCTTGCCTCTGCACTGACACGTGGGACTGCACTTGGAGAAACCGACCAAGCGCCAAACTCCACCCGCCCACCGCGCGAAAATCCTCCCCCACCCAAAAATTCCCCCCAAATCATAGATTCAACCGCCCTTCGGCCAACTAGCCAATAATATTCCCCAAACCCCCTCCCCCCGTCCCCCTGCACTCCATTCGCTCCGCCAAAGCCGCCCTCCCCACCACGCCGATACGTCGGCGCCGCGGTTCGTCGAGGGGACGCACGGTGATCCTCTCGCTCCCACAGTACGCTCTCGTAGACTGCCGTCCTCTAGCCGCGCCGCCACCGCTGGCGACGTTCTTGTGGAGGTGCACGGTGGTCAGCGCCGCCACCGCTGGCGACGTTTGTGTGGAGACGCACGGCAGTTAGCTTCTCCCACGGTACGCGCATTCTAGACTAAGGCCCTGTGCATGTCGTTGTAGCGCTGAATGTTAGCTGATAGAAGTTGTTAATCTCACAGTTTGCCGAAGTAGTTTATAGTCAAATATGCTCTGCTTAAGAAGCTTCCTTGCCCTGTTCTGCACTCAATCTGCTTAGCTGAGATGGCATGCCAAGGCCGATTAGTTGCTAAAATATCCTGCCATATATTTATTGTGACGTAGATTGCCATGGTCTAGTAGCCAATCTGTTAGGTGAAATAGCTCTACACCATTTTAAACTCGATCTTTGTTGCTGCGACGGCCTTCGATAGTTCGATGGCTGTGTGCTCGGCCTCATTAACTGCTGAAACAACCTGCCATAATTGAGCACTCAATTTTTTTTGCTGAATTAGCTTTACATATATTTCGTTACTTAGATCTGCTCGTCCAAATATCTTGCCATAGCTTTAGACATCGACCTAGGTATTTTCTTCTGGACTTCATAAAAAAGCATATACGTTTTTCTTGTAATATCTAGTAGAAGAACTAATTTGTATGTCTAACAGATGGACATGACTTGGATAACTTCTGCTCGAAGATTCTCCGCTGCATATGTTGAGGGGGTTGAAAACTTCATGAACTTTATCAGAGCTGAGTATGGTGGTCCGAAATCAGATGTGCTCTGCCTGTGTAGCAGTTGTATGAATTCAGTTACAAGACCCAAGTCAAATGTGCAAAATCATCTACACTTGTATGGGATGTCGGTCACATATACTAGGTGGGTTCATCATGGTGAAGCTGTGAACGTCAATGTTATTGACTACGTGGAAGCAGCAGATCACCATCTTGATCTGCCTGATGCTCATGTGGAAGAGGAGGAAGAGGAGGTGGTGGCGGAGCCAGTGAGTTTGACCAACATTGAAATAATGCTACGAAATGCTCGTGCATTCCATGAACTTTCACCTGCAGAAGAAAAAACGGTGGGCCCGCATGTTGGAACAATGCAACGTGGCTGTGACCCCAGGAAATAAGCTGTCAGTATTCTCAGCTATGGTCACCTTTCTTCAGGTGAAGACATCTGAGCGGATGACCAACAAATCATTCGATGCGATGTTGACTGCTTTTCGCAAAGCTTTCCAAGATGCGTCTGAGCTGCCACACACCTACAGTAAAATGAAGAATTTCCTTCATGCAGTTGGAATTGGATATGATATGGTCCATGTTTGTAAGAATAATTGTGTTCTGTTCCGGAAGGATTATGCCAACTTAAGTGAATGCCCGAAGTGCAAATCATCAAGATGGAAAGATGGCGATGCTGTGAAGAGGATTCCTCATAATGTTCTGAGACATTTTCCAATTACACCAAGATTGCAGAGGTTGTTTCATGATGTCGAAACAAGAGAGGATGTACTATGGTATTCTAGGAACCAGGAGTACATAGATCAGAATGTAATGAGCCATCCATCACATGGTAGTGAGTGGAAAAGCTTCAATCAGAAGCACGAAAAGTTTGCTGCCGACCCGAGAAACATTAGACTTGGCTTAGCTTCAGATGGATTTAACCCATTTGGCCACCAGAGCGCCACATATAGCATGTGGCCAGTGCTTGTTATCCCTTACAACATGCCTCCAAATGTCTGCACCAAAGAATCAAACTACATGATGGCCTTGCTCATCCTAGGTCCAAAAAGTCCTGGAAAGGATTTTGATTTGTTCATGGAGCCTCTTGTGGAGGAACTTCAACAGCTATGGAAGTCTCACTCGAGACCTATATAGCAGCCCACCAGCTGATTTCTTTCTACGTGCTGTTATAATTTGGTGCATCCATGATTATCCGGCTTTGGGCACTATGTCAGGGCGAACGACACATGGTTACCATGCATGTGTTCGCTGTGACAGGAATCCGCTGTCATACGCAATACTTAGCAAGATCTGTTACATTGGACACCGCCGTTTCCTTGACAAGGACAAGCCGCATCCTAGAAAATACCGAAGACATGTGTTCAATGCAAAGCATGAAAACCGTGATGCACCAAAGAGGCTCTCTCCTCCCCGAGGCCGGCTGTGCTGCCGCGCAGGCCTCACCACCCCACCGTACTCCCATCGCTGGCCTAGCCATCCCTCTACTCACCCACACCTGCTGTTATTCTCCGGCGACGGCGGACGAACCAGTAAACCCTTGTACAGTCGTACTCCCCTCCGCGTGGGAAACAACTGCCGAGTCTTCCCTGCCTCCGTGTCGTTCCCTTCCTAGGCATCACCGTCATCCACCTCCCCGGTGCTCTCGGCGCAGCCTGGTCAACGTGGTCAACGACCAACATGCATCTGAAGTGGACTGTACGTGGAGAGGCTGACAGCTGGGTCCATGGCCGCATGGAAGGAAATGCCTCCTTATTACGCGCAAAATAATGATTCCTCCACCTGATATCTGGGACCCACCGCAAGGGCCTTTGTATTTCACGAAAAAATATTACCGCCGCTGACAGCTCCGACCCACCAGCTATATCTTCGCACGCAAGGAAGTGCGTCCTTATTACGCACAAAAAATGAATACTCCCCCTGCTAGTTGGGACCCACTATAGTGGCAGGTTGACTTGTGGGCCTACTAAGTTGACGGGGACGGAGGGCTTTGTCAACTTAGTCAATATGCACGATTTTAGCTCCAGTGACCGTACGATGTCCATCCAACAGCCGTAGTGCCTCTTCAACCTCTGGTCTTCTTGCTCCAGCCGCCCAAACCAGCGTCGGTCGTGCCTCGTGCTCCTGCCTCCCGTGGCCGGCTACGATGCGGCGGAGGCCTCACCGCCCCCTACTACTCCCACCGCTGGCCAGGCCATCCCTCTACTCACCCACACCCCCTGTTATTCTGCAGCGACGACAGCTTCACACCGCAGCGAAGCAGTGAACCCTCATACTCCTCTACGCGTGGGCATCCACTGCCGCGTCTTCCCTGGCTCCGCGTCATCCCCTTCCTAGGCCTCGCCGCCGTCCACCGCCCTGGTGCTCTTGGCGCGGCGAGGTCAACGTGGTCAAGGAATGACTTCCATCGGAAGAGTACTGTACGTGGAGAGGCTGACAGCTGGGTCCACGGTAGCCGCAAGGAAGTGCCTCCTTATTACGCGGAAAATAATTATTCCTCCACCTGACAGCAGGGACCCACCGGACGGGCCACCGTATTTGGCGAAAAAACGTTTCCCCCCTGACTGCTGGGACCCACTAGACGGGCCACCGTATTTCGCGAAAAAAAGTTCCCCCCGCTGTCAGCTCGGACCCACCGGAAGTGCCGCCTTATTATGCACAAAAAAATGAATACTCCCCCTGCTAGTTGGGACCCACCTTGGTGGGTGGCTGACTTGTG
Source organism: Triticum aestivum (assembly GCF_018294505.1). Lineage (NCBI taxonomy): Eukaryota > Viridiplantae > Streptophyta > Magnoliopsida > Poales > Poaceae > Triticum > Triticum aestivum. The sequence goes on along the minus strand of NC_057814.1, from coordinate 475,795,416 downwards.
GGCCTACTAAGTTGACGGGGACGGAGTGCTTTGTCAACTTAGTCAATATGAACGATTCTAGCTCCAGTGACCGTACGATGTCCATCCAACAGCCGTAGTGCTTCTTCAACCTCTAGTCTTCTTGCTCCAGCCGCCCAAAGCAGCGCCGGTCGTGCCGCATGCTCCTGCCTCCCGTGGCTGGCTGTGCTGCCACGGAGGCCTCACCGCCCCCTACTATTCCCACCGCTGGACAGGCCCTGCGGCGATGGTAGCCTCACACCACAGCCGAACCAGTGAACCCTCGTACTCCTCTCCGCGCGGGCTTCCACTACCGCGTCTTCCCCGGCTCCGTGTCGTCCCCTTCCTAGGCCTCGCCGTCGTCCACCGCCGTGGTGCTCTCGGCGCGGCGTGGTCAACGTGGTCAAGGAACGACTTCCATCGGAAGAGTACTGTACGTGGAGAGGCTGACAGCTGGGTCCACGGCCGCAGCAAGGAAGTGCCTCCTTATTACGCACAAAATAATTATTCCTCCACCTGACAGCGGGGACCCACCGGACGGGCCACCGTATTTCGTGAAAAAAATGTTTCCCCCTGACTGCTCGGACCCACCAGCTACATCTTCGCACGCAAGGAAGTGCGTCTGAAAAAAACGATTCGTCCCCCTGACTGCTGGGACCCACCAGCTACATCTTCGCACGCAAGGAAGTGCCTGATAGTCGGGATCCACCTGGTCGAAGCGTACGTAGCGTTGTCATTCTGGTTGCGAACGTGTATGTACATACTGGTCGATGTAGAGGCGCACACGTGTCGTAGTAGAGGCGCGCACGTAGCATGTACACGTACGTACAGTGGCCAGGGTGCAAGAAAGTAAATACGGCCACGTACGTACATATGGGCGGGGTCTCGAACGCCTACTCGCGCGTACGTACGGCCATGGCTCGTGTACATGGCTGGGTCGGAACGGAGAAACAACGTCATCGTCGTGTTCATGGGGAGCCAACCGGCTGGGTCGAAACGAAATGCGTCGTCGTGTTCATCGGGAGGGTTTGGACGGAACAGCCGATAGAAACGAGGCTTGGCGTACCGCAGAACGGAAGAAACGGCCTTGTGTTCGACCGACCACGTTCGAAACGGGATCCTGTTCATCGGGAGGGGTCTGGCGTACCGCAAAACGGAGGAAACGGACCTCCTACGGTCGAAACGGAGGTTCTGTTGATCGGGAGGGGTGTGGCGTACCGCAAAACAGAGGAAACAGACTTGTGTTGGAGCGCTACGGTCGAAAGGGGGTCCTATTCATCGGGAGGGGTGTGGCGTACCGCAAAACGGGACTCCACAGGATACTGTTCATCTCCACCGTCGACCCCCTCCAGCCTCCACGGGCTACTGTTCATCCACCGACGACCTCCTCCAGCCTCCACCTGCGACTGTTCATCCACGGGCTCCTGTTCATCCAGCCTCCACCGCGCGCTACTCCACCGGCTACTGTTCAACAGCCCTCTCCAAGGGCTCCTGTTCAACCACCCCTCCACGGGCTACTGTTCATCCAACCCTCCACCGTCTACTGTTCATCCTGCCCTCCACGGGGTGGTCATGTTCATCCAGCCCTCCACGTGGTCCTGTTCATCCAGCCCCAACCGGCTCGATCGATCAGGGTCCTGTTCATCCAGAGGCAACACCACGGGGTCCTGTTCATCCACCCCCACCGGGAACTGTTCATCCAACCCCCCCCCCACAGCAACGCTAACTGTTCTTCTAGAGGCAACACCACGGGGTCCGGTTCATCCACCCCCATGGGGAACTGTTCATCCAGACCCACCCAGCAACGATCACTGTTCATCCAGAGGCAGCATCGATCGGCTTCAGTTAGCAGCAGTAGCGAAGGAATCGCTCGATCGGGTTCAGTTAACAGCCATCGATCGATCGCTCGGGTTCAGTAACGCGTAGCCTGCAGTGCAATCGCTCGGGTTCAGTTAGAACCCAACGCCCCGCCTGGATTCAGTTAGAGCCCAATGCCTCGCACCCACACGTGTGCGTGTACGAGAGAAACGCGCATCGCTCGGCCCCGACCACCCACCATAACCGGGAACACCCCAATATTTTCCTCGCCCTCGCTTCTACCACGGTTTTTTCCATCATGGACGGCCCAAAGAATGTCATGCAGCTGCGTCTCCGGCCCGCCCAGGACGAAAAGCCCATCTTCTGCCATGATTTTTTGTCATAGAAGTAGGACCCCACCACATCTATGATGATACCGGGTTTTGTCACAATTATCGTCATAGAAGTGTCATAAGTATGACAGAAAAAAAATTTGTTCGGCCCAAAATGTCACAGATGTGTCTTTTTTTGTAGTGACAGTACGTATGTAGTATATACCCGTGATCACCTCTGGAATGATCAGGGCCCGATAGTATAGCATGGCAGACAGACAAGAATGTAGGGCCACGAATGATAAACAAACATTCTATACTAAGCATTTAGGATAGCACATAAGGTATCAACAACAGTAGCAACAAGGACATGCTATGCATAAGTATAGGATCAAACCGATGAAATAGTAACACTACTCTAATGCACGCAGTAGAGGGAAAGAGTAGGCGATGTCAGGATAGTCAAGGGGGGTTTGCTTGCCTGGTTGCTCTAGCGAGAAGGAGGGTTCGTCATCGAAGTAGTCGATCACAGGGGTACCAGCAGCGGTCTCGGTGTCTACCGAAAAGAAGTAACGAAGGGGGAACACAACAAATAATAGCGCAATCAATGCATTGATGACCCACAAGTATAGGGGATCAATTGTAGCTCTGTTCGATAAGTAAGAGTGTCGAACCCAACGAGGAGCAGAAGGAAATGACAAGTGGTTTCTAGTAAGATAATGTCTGCAAGTGCTGAAATTATAAGTAACAGAGTAGATTGATAGCAAGATAATTTGTAACGAGCAAGTAATGATAATAGTAGCCAAGGTGCAGCAAGACAGCCCAATCCTTTTGAGGCAAAGGACATGCCAAAACGGTCTCTTATAGTAAGCAAAGCGTTCTTGAGGGTACACGGGAATTTCATGTAGTCACTTTCATCATGTTGGTTCGATTTGTGTTCGCTACTTTGATAATTTGATATGTGGGTGGATCGGTGCTTAGGTGCTGTTCTTACTTGAACAAACCTCCTACTTATGATTAACCTCCTTGCAAGCATCCGCAACTAAGAGAAAAGTATTAAGAATAAATTCTAACCATAGCATTAAACTTTTGGATCCAATTGGCCCCTTACGGAATAGCGCATAAACTAGGGTTTAAGCTTTTGTCACTCTCGCAACCCATCATCTAATAACTACTCCACAATGCATTCCCTTAGCCCAAATACGGTGAAGTGTCATGTAGTCGACGTTCACATGACACCACTGAGGGAATCACAACATACATACTATCAAATATCGAACACATATCAAGTTCACATGATTACTTGTAACAAGATTTCTCCCGTGACCTCAAGAACAAAAGTAACTACTCACAAATGATAATCATGCTCAAGATCAGAGGGGCATTAAATAGCACAATGGATCTAAACATATAATCTTCCACCAAATAAACCATATAGTAATCAACTACAAGATGTAATCAACACTACTAGTCACCCACAAGCACCAATCTATAGTTCCGGTAACAATATTGAACACAAGAGATGAACTAGGGTTTGAGATGAGATGGTGTTGTTGAAGATGTTGATAACCCACAAGTATAGGGGATCGAAACAGTTTTCGAGGGTAGAGTATTCAACCCAAATTTATTGACTCGACACAAGGGGAGCCAAAGAATATTCTCAAGTATTAGCAGTTGAGTTGTCAATTCAACCACACCTGAAAGACTTAATATCTGCAGCAAAATATTTAGTAGCAAAGTAGTATCGAAGTAACGGTAACGGTGGCAAAAGTAACAGTAGTAGTTTTTGTAGCAATCGTAACAGGGGCAACGGAAAAGTAACTAAGCACAGATCAATATGTGAAAAGCTTGTAGGCAATGGATCAATGATGGATAATTATGTAGGATGCGATTCCTCATGCAACAGTTATAACATAGGGTGACACAGAACAAGCTCCAGTTCATCAATGTAATGTAGGCATGTATTCCGAATATAGTAATACATGCTTGTGGAAAAGAACTTGCATGACATCTTTTGTCCAACCCTCCCATGGCAGCGGGGTCCTATTGGAAACTAAGGGATATTAAGGCCTCCTTTTAATAGAGTACTGGACCAAAGCATTAACACTTAGTGAATACATGAACTCCTCAAACTACGGTCATCACCGGGAGTGGTCCCTATTATTGTCACTTCGGGGTTGCCGGATCATAACACATAGTAGGTGACTATTGACTTGCAAGATAGGATCAAGAACTCACACATATTCATGAAAACATAATAGGTTCAGATCTAAAATCATGGCACTCGGGCCCTAGTGACAAGCATTGAGCATAGCAAAGTCATAGCAACATCAATCTTAGAACATAATGGATACTAGGGATCAAACCCTAACAAAACTAACTCGATTACATGGTAAATCTCATCCAACCCATCAACGTCCAGCAAGCCTACGATGGAATTACTCACGCACGGCGGTGAGCATCATGAAATTGGTGATGGAGGATGGTTTATGATGACGATGGCGATGGATTCCCCTCTCCGGAGCCCCGAACACACTCTAGATGAGCCCTCCCGAGGAAGATTAGGGCTTGGCAGCGGCTCCGTATAGTAAAACGCGATGAATCCTACTCTCTGATTTTTTTCTCCCCGAACGTGAATATATGGAGTTGGAGTTGAGGTCGGTGGAGTCTCAGGGGGCCCACGAGGCAGGGGGCGCCCCCCCGGGGGGGCACCTTGCACCCTTGTCGACAGGGTGTGGGCCCCTGATGCTGATTCTTTCGCCAGTATTTTTTATTAATTCCAAAACGTGTCTCCGTGGATTTTCAGGTCATTCCAAGAACTTTTATTTCTGCACAAAAATAAAACCATGGCAGTTCTGCTGAAAACAACGTCAGTCTGGGTTAGTTCCATTCAAATCACGCAAGTTAGAGTCCAAAACAAGGGCAAAAGTGTTTGGAAAAGTAGATACGTTGGAGACGTATCAACTCCCCCAAGCATAAACCTTTGCTTGTCCTCAAGCAATTCAGTTGACAAACTGAAAGTGATAAAGAATTTTTTTTACAAACTCTGTTTGATCTTGTTGTTGCAAATATGTAATGCCAGCATTCAAGTTTTCAGCAAAGATTATGAACTAACCATATTCACAATAACATTTAGGTCTCATGTTTAATCATATCAATGGCATAATCAACTAGCGAGCAATAATAATAAATCTCTGATGACAACACTTCCTCAAAACAATCATGACATGATATAACAAGATGGTATCTCGCTAGCCCTTTCTGAGGCCGCAAAACATAAATGCAGGGCACCTCTGAAGATCAAGGACTGATTAGACATTGTAATTCATGGTAAAAGAGATCCAGTCACAGTCATACTCAATGTAAATTAATAGCAATGCATGCGAATGACAACGGTGCTCTCCAACTGGTGCTTTTTAATAAGAGGATGATGACTCAACATAGTAAATAGATAGTCCCTTCACAGAGGGAAGCAGGGATTTGTAGAGGTGCCAGAGCTCGAGTTTTGAAACAGAGATAAATAATATTTTGAGTGGCATACTTTCATTGTCAAGATAACAACCAAGAGATCTCGATATCTTCCATGCTACACACATTATAGGCGGTTCCCAAACAGAATGGTAAAGTTTATACTCCCCCACCACCAACAAACATCAATCCATGGCTTGTCCGAAACAACGGGTGCCGTCCAACTAACATCAATCCTGGGGGAGTTTTGTTTGCAATTATTTTGATTAAATTTGAGCATGGGACTAGGCATCCCGGTTACCGGCCATTTTCTCGTGAATGATGAGCGGAGTCCACTCATCGTGAGAATAACCCACCTAGCATGGAAGATATAGATAGCCCTAGTTGATACATGAGCTATTCGAGCATACAAAACAGAATTTCATTTGAAGGTTCAGAGTTTGGCACATACAAATTTACTTGGAACGGCAGGTAAATACCGCATATAGGAAGGTATGGTGGACTCATATGGAACAAATTTGGGGTTTGTGGAAGTGGATGCACAAGCAGTATTCCCGCTTAGTACAAGTGAAGGCTAGAAAGAGACTGGGAAGCAACCAACTAGAGAGCGACAATAGTCATGAACATGCATTAAGATTAATAAACAATGAGTGCAAGCATTAGTAGGATATAAATCACAATGAACATAAATATCATGGAGGCTATGTCGATTTTGTTTCAACTACATGCGTGAACATGTGCCAAGTCAAGCCACTCGAATCATTCAAAGGAGGATACCACCCTATCATACCACATCACAACCATTTTAATAGCATGTTGGCACGCAAGGTAAACCATTATAAACTCCTAGCGAATTAAGCATGTCATGAGCAACTATAATCTCTAATTGTCATTGCAAACATGTTTCACTCATAATAGGTTGAATCAGGAACGATGAACTAATCATATTTGCAAAAACAAGATAGGTCAAGTTCATACCAACTTCTCTCATCTCAATCAGTCCATCATATATCATCATTATTCCCTTTCACTCGCACGACTGAACGGTGTGGATAATAATAATAGTGCACGTGCATTGGACTAAGCTGGAATCTGCAAGCATTCAATACAAGGGAGAAGACAAGGTAATATGGGCTCTTGGTTAAATCAACAATAATGCATATGAGAGCCACTCAACATTTCGTCGTGGTCTTCTCCTCTCGACCCCCAAAGAATAAGAAAAGAAATAAAACTATTTACACGGGAAAGCTCCCAACAAGCAAAAGAAGAACGAGAAATCTTTTTGAGTTTTCTTTTAATTATTACTACTACAGGTATGGAAAGTAAACTAGCTAAAAGCTACAACTAATTTTTTTCTTAAGGTTTTTGAAACACACAAGAAGAAGGCTTAGAAAAGAAAATAAACTAGCATGGATAGTATAATGAAAAAGTATGAGCACTGTCGTGGGTTAGTCACGGCAGATGTCCTAGTGTGAGGACTTAGTCGTGGAGCCATCGCGACGGGTTAGATTAAAGGGGTTAAAGCGGGGCAAAGGATGCAAGGAGTTTATACTGGTTCGGCCCCTTGCGGTGAAGGTAAAGGCCTAATCCAATTGATGTGGAATTGCTTGGGTTTCGATGACCAGGGAGCGAATCCGCTTGACCTGGCTCTCGAGTTGTTGTTTGTTGTCCTTGAACCGCCGCCGGGTCGTCCCTTTATATACACAGGTTGAGGCCCGGCGGTTTACAGAATCCCGGCCGGCTCATAAACGTGTCCGGCTCAGTTTCTACCCTTTCCTATCTTACAACACAAGCTACACATCATATGGCGGTTTATGTCTATGGGCCCTAATCCGCCTTTGGGCCTTGGGCCTTTAGATCTCTACAGTAAAGCGCCATACTCCTTGTCTTCATGGGCTTCAATATGGATAACTCATTATGGGTATAACCCGACCCCTCCTGGGCGGTGTATACTCAGTAATTATATCCCCAACATTAGGCCCCAGATTGATTTGAACCTGTTCATGTCAATCTTCAACACTTAGGAAAATTTCTTCTTCAGCACCTTCGAGTAAACCTTGTAATCCGCCATGACGTCATCTTCCAGGATTATAGTAAATCGTCATGACGTCACCTATTCATTAAAAAACCGTATATATCTTACTTTTATTAATGAGCCTCCGAAAATCGAGGCGAAACCTCTGTCACATATCCATTTTTCGGGCTCCTCGATTCCCGCGCCTGTCGCTTATCCTTTCGTCTTATAAATAGGGTCGAGGGTCCCTTTCATTTTCTCCCCTTGACTCTTCGTCTTTCTTCCACCTCGCGTCGCCTCAGTACTCGAGCGCTGCCGCCGCCGTCGACCTTCGCCTCTGCCCCAACAACGGCCGCTGCATCAACCTGACTCGACCAGATTTTCGTCTGCACGCCTCCGTGTTCAACAGCCCTGGTAAGTCTTTCTTTGCTCCTCCCATAGATCCCGTTTAGGGTTCTCTGTGAGTTCATCGAAGCTCAGTGCTGTTCTTCCCTGTTCTTCTCCGTAGCGTAAATGGCGAGTTCAAATCTGATATTTTCCTGTGCAGTCGTAGTTATAGTCCCCTTTTCATCATTAGCGCATCCTCTTTGTATAGAATAATCTCATCTGGATCTGATGAGCTGCTTAAGCACCTGTATCTTAGGTCTGAATATATTTTGCCTTGCTGATACGCTGCAGATCTAAAATTACCATATCAATCTGTGAAACCTGTTTTTCCATCACTTAGTTATTTCAGATCTGTACCTTCCATACCAAAGTAGGCGGTTTAACTTTTAGAAAATTATAATCCGCGAGGTACCATTAGCCCTCTATGAAACCGTTGATTCTTCATTTTTGTAACCCTGCCAATGTCAGAATCCGGTTTAACATCTATATATGCTTCAACGTCTTCTCCTTCTGACCTTGCGACGCTTTATACTTGTCAGTCATGAATCTTAGACCGGCATTGATCTTTTTCCAGCTTTTCATTGAAATGGCCAAATTATTCTATGCTTGCAACTGGGTCCCCTCCCGGGTTACTGAAGAGCAACTAAACGGATGTGTCGCAACCGGCGCTTTAGCAAAAAAGGAAGTTATCCACTGGAGGGCCCCTAGTCCAGAAAATCCTCCTGAGCCCAAGGATGGAGAAGTAATCGTGTTCGTTGATCATCTGGGTCGAGGGTTTAGCCCTCCCAGATCAAAAAAATTCCATGATGTGCTTGCTAGCTTCCAACTCCACCCTCAAGATATTGGACCTAACTCTGTGTCCAATATTTGTAATTTTCAAGTATTTTGCGTGGCTTATCTGCAAGAAGAACCCACTGTTGAACTGTTCAGAGACTTTTTCTACTTAAACCGCCGTACTTAGTTTACAGATGGGCCCAATACTGAGCTTGGTGGGGTTTCAATCCAGAACAGGAAATATGTTAGTTTTCCTCAAGCCAAGCATCATAGTCACCCCAAGGACTAGAATCAGACTTGGTTTTACTACCGAGATATGTCTCCAAGTGATGAGAATCCTCTGCCGGGTTATCGTCCTCACCGGCTTACCAACACTCATCCATTTCCCCAATGACTTAGCGCCAAAGAACGAGCCAAGTATGCTCCACAGCTTTCAAAGCTTCGGGCCTTCGTTGCAAACGGTTTAACAGGCATTGATTTTGTTCGCTGTTGGATCTCCTGGAGTATTCTGCCTTTAAGCCGACGCCCCAGTTTAATGTGCGAGTACACAAAGGACTTAAAAGACCCTCAACGGCATATTGACATTCAACTAACAGAAGCTGAAATTACTGAGGCTGTGAAGAAGATACTGAATGAACCGGAGGCTGTCTGCAGCAAGACAGGCTAAGTCCCTTCTGCGCTTCCAATAAACCACCAGCTATAAGAATCATATAACTTTTGTTTTAACCTGATCCTTTTAAATATTCCCTCACAATTTTGTCAACCTTTGACAGGGTGATGATCCGTTCTGGAAGAAGAAACCACAGGATAAACCGGCAAAGACACCTCGCCCCAAGACTAAGGTTATCAAAAAACCTGCCAAGAAGAAAACCGCTGAATCCTCCCAGCCAAACGTTGATGACGATCTGGATAACCCGGAATCAGAGGTAGAACCTGACTCTCTTGGCTCCCTTTTCATACACCTCATTGACAATGACTATTATCAGGATGACGCTGAAGCCAGCCAAGCTGATGATGTAGAGGTAATTATTCTTTCCTCCGGTTCAGATCCTCTGCCAACACAGAAAACCCATCAAGCAAACCGGAAAGTAAGATTTTCTCACCCCCTAGCTCACTTGGACCCAAACTTTCTTTTGAAGAAGCAACAACGCGAAGCTCGCCGCACAACCCGGCACAGCGGCCAAGTAGTTACTTCAGCTGGTTTACCGAACACTCCAGTCCGGAAACGTCGATCCGAGGTCTCATATATTTCTGATACTTCTTATCCCAAGGCGGGTTATTTCCGACAACCTCTTAATCCGTCTGATTCAAATTATCAGGGACACCTCATTCTTCATCTGGTGAGTCCACGGCTACACAACTCCCTCCTCTCAAGACTGTTCCTGGGTGAGCATATGAAACTTAACCCTTTATGCCTTATACTTATTTATTGTACTAACCTTTATCTCTGTTCCTTTTAGTGCCAAGGCCAGACCTAGAAAGAAAGCCAAACTGAATAAACCGACTGATGATAACCCGGCCACTGAACCGGAGAAGACCCCAGAACCACTGGCCCCAAATGCTGATGCTATCTTGGATGATCCGGTACCTCAAGTTCAGGATACTTTTGTTGAGCCAGTGGAGACAGATCCGACGAGTCAGGCTGCTGATCCACCAAGCCCAGCAAAAACGGCTGATAAACCGCCAAGTCCAGCCAAAGCTGCTGATGACAATACGGACGATGTTATGATTACCGGCGTCGGCACACCACCCCTGGCAATCCTGTCGCTTTATCAAAGCATAGTGCCAAGGAAGAACTTTCTGCTATGGACAAGGGCAAGTGGAAAACAGATTTATCAAGCTATGCCCACCTCAACACCCAAGATATTCATTCTGGATTCTTAAACCGCCTGTATAGAAGCCGCGACTATGAAGCCGGTTTAGTGGGCCTGATGAAGGAGCGGTATGAGGTAAATATCACTCACTCTGCATAAGCTTTCTTTCCTTATAACTGGTTTAGACTATCAATTCCAGTAGCCCCCAAGGGCCGGTTCATAATATTAATGTGAACCGGGACTTGTAGCAGAACAATATTTATTTTTGCTTGCGTAGCCCCCAGGGAGCGGTTTATACCTTTAGATTGAACGGTACCTTTTTGTCATGAAGCTTCCAAAATCCTTGATGATCATCTTTGTAATCCGATTGAAGAGAAAAAAATCCATAACCTTGACTTGAGCAAACATGCATTAGCCCCCAAGTGCCAAGTGTATAACTTGTTATGTGCTTGGGAGTTAAAATAACAGTTGATAAAAAGCAATATGCATTAGCCCCCAAGTGCCAAGTGTATAACTTGTTATGTGCTTGGGACTTCAAATACGCACTACCAACTCATGAAATGTCTCTTGCAGGCTGATCTGAGCAAAAAGGAATCTCAAATCGCCGACCTTCAAGAAAATATCAAGTCCCAGCAAGCCAAAACTTCCAAGGCTAAAGAAGAGCTGACCAGCGCTTTAACAACCATGGAACAACTGAAGGAAAGCTTTAAAAGCGAACAGGCAGGATGGGACACTGAAAAAGCAACTCTGCTAAAGCGGGCGGAGGACACTGAAGCAGCCCTTAAACCGATAGCAGAAGAACTGATTGGCGTGAAGCGCCAAATCAATGCTATGACCACTTCTGTCTTCGGTAAATATCCTCTTCATAAACTATAAATAAACAACATCCATGAAACTGTCGGTTTACCAATATTTTGACCATTGCAGGTAGCCGCGTTACTCATCTTGGTTCGGACATGCGCAAAAAACTGAAGGCTGCTTATACACTGATAGAGCAATTATATACCGGCGCTCAACGGGTCATCTGCACAAAGGGCAGCCCCAGTGCATGTAGCTCCCACTTGCGCAGGGTCTGGGGAAGGGTCCGACCACTTTGGGTCATCTGCATAGCTTCGCATAATAAACCGCCTCCAACTTTAATCAAGGAAACATTGGAAAGGTTATCTATGATGCCTGCCCGGTTTGAGGAATTGAAGAAATCAGCTGCTAGGGCCGGTGCTCTTACTGCATTGACTCGGGCCAAGGCATGGAAATCTGACCTTGATCCGGAGGATATTGGAAACGGCTATCCAAGCCAAAAAGAGGACGGGTCATATTTTGATAATGACGACCTCAGGGCCCTAACGAGGGAAATGCGTCCACTGGCAAGAAAATTGGCTGAAGATACTGATTTGTCATATTACCAGTCGATTTATGGTGCCAACAACAAACGGGTTAATGCACCAACTTATGATGTGCAAAACCTTATCCCGCCAATCTGTAAGCATACCTACGCCCCTGATGTTGAACCATCCACCCTTATAAGTGATGAAGCTGTCTTCCAAGCCTTAACTGGGATTGACTGGGCAACCATTGACTTCCAGCCGCTGGGTGGAGAGGAGGAGGAGGATGAACTAGCGCAGGATGATCCACAACCTTCAAGTCAGCCTGGTGAAGAATCATGATCCGGAGTCCGGTTTAACTTCTGCACACTGCAATGCGTGTGATAAACAATTGTCCTTTTGGGCATCAAAGCGCCTTGTAATAGGCTAGTTTAAATACTTGGTCTGCTATGCCATCGTGCATATTCACTTTGCATGACGCTGTTAATCCGCCATGATGTAAGATATGTTATGCCTGTTTATGATCCTTAACAGCTTTATTCAACCTGTTTCTGCATACAACAAGTTTAAAGTGTCCTGGCGGTTTACCGCCGGACGGGTCATAATGCCCAATCATATAACCCGGTTTATAACCAAGGTTGTACTTAATAATAATCAAATATGAAATATATCATACCTGTGACATTGAATCACATCGTTGGTTTACAAACTTTTTGTAGTAAGGGTGATAACCCAAATCTTGAGTACTGACAACTCCTCCAATGTTTTGCGGTTTATAATAAAGCCGTACCGGGTTGTAATAAACACCGGATTATCCGTATATCATACTGGCGACTTGTAGTCGAAGCCAGACCGGGTCAATAAACATCGGATTATAACTGATCATGCATTGCCAACTTATAGTTGAAAGCCAAGCCGGGTCAATTGACACTAGTCATCTTGTAATTTTGTACTTGGCAACTTAAAAGCCAAACCGGGTCAGTAAACACCGGATTAACATAAACCTCATCAAAAGAAACCACCAAAAGAAAAAAATTAGAAGAAAACATGAAAAAAGGCGAGGCTTTTCATGGCTGCCAGGCCACTGAGTTAAACCATTTTACAAAGCCTTTATAAGATGGACCTCACATTAACCAATCATCAGTTTAACTATGACAAGTTCAGAGTCTTTATAAGATTGACTTGTCAAACGTTCAACAGGTCTTACCAGGATTACCTGGGTGGAGTGGCTTACTTAAAAGGCAGGACAACCCGGGGTTTTAGGTGAATACACCTGGCTTCCAAGCCTGGCTTTTATAGCCTATTACAAGGTTATATACTCTTTGTTCTTGTAGAAGCAAAGAGCCCCCGAGCAATATTTTGAGCTGTGCTCAATGGGTGCCTATGTTTGAGTTGTGCTTTTGCAACAATCTCTTTGGCCCCTTTTAACTTTGGGTAAGAAGCCCCGAAATTTTTTTGTGGCTTTATAAGCCGGATCAATGGGTAATCAGAACTCCGCTTTATAAACAGAAGCCCCCATGTAACCAAAAACTTTTGAAATAAAGGCAGAGGCCCTGCTTTAGTAGGGGTGCCGGTTTAGTATATTGATCATAATATATACATTGTCAACAATATGTACATAAGAGGTGCCTATGGCTCAGGTGTAGTAGGGCCGAAGATGAGTGATATTCCACGGCCGGTGGGTCTCCTCCTCCGATTTACGTGAGTCTTTGTGCTCTCGAACATCGATAAGGTAGTATGACCCATTATGAAAATTCTTGCTAACCAAAAAAGGTCCTTCCCAAGGCGGGGATAACTTGTGCATATCAATCTGATCCTGGATGAGCCGGAGCACCAGATCGCCTTCTTGAAAAGTTCTGGGTTTAATCCGGCGGCTCTGATAACGACGCAGATCTTGCTGGTAAATCGCCGAACGAGCCGCTACAATGTCACCCTCTTCATCTAACATGTCAAGTGCTTCCTGACGTGCTTTCTCGTTGTAAGCCTCAACATAAGCCGCCACCCGAGGCGAGTCATGACGGATGTCACTAGGGAGAACCGTCTCTGCTCCATAAACCATGAAAAAAGGTGTATAACCCGTAGATCTATTGGGTGTGGTATTGATACTCCATAACACAGAAGGTAACTCCTCCACCCAACAACCCGACGTCCGTTGTAAAGGAACCATAAGCCGGGGCTTGATGCCTCTCAGGATCTCTTGATTGGCTCTCTCCGCTTGACCATTAGATTGGGGGTGAGCCACTGATGACACGTCAAGCCGGATGTGCTCACGTTGACAAAATTCTTTCATAGCACCCTTGGACAGATTAGTGCCATTATCAGTTATGATGCTGTGCGGAAAACCAAACCGGAAAATCACCTTCTTGATGAATTGAACCACCGTAGCTGCATCACACTTACTGACTGGATCTGCTTCCACCCATTTAGTGAACTTATCAACCGCCACCAGAAGGTGGGTCTTCTTATCCTTGGACCTCTTAAAGGGCCCAACCATATCCAGCCCCTAAGTTGCAAACAGCCAAGTGATTGGAATCATCCTCAATTCCTGAGCCGGAACATGAGCTCGACGTGAAAACTTCTGACAACCATCACACTTTTTACCAAGTCCTCAGCATCAGCATGAGCCGTCAGCCAATAGAAGCCGTGAAAAAAAGCTTTAGCTACCAAGGACTTTGAACCGGTGTGGTGACCACAATCTCCTTTGTGGATCTCACGCAAAATCTCACGGCCTTCTTCAGGAGATACGCAACGCTGAAACGCCCCTGTTACACTGCAATGATGCAATTCCCCATTGACAATGGTCATTGATTTGGACCACCGGATTATCTGCCTGGCCAAAGTTTCATCCTCCGGTAACTCGCCCCGGTTCATATACGCCAAATATGGGACCGTCCAATCTGGGATAACGTGAAGAGTCGCCACCAACTGAGCCTTCAGGTCAGGAACAACCAAATCCTCCTCTGTAGGTAGCTTGACCGACGGGTTATGCAAAACATCCAGAAAAACATTGGGTGGCACCGGTTTACGTTGGGAACCCAAATGGCTCAAAGCGTCCGCCGCTTCATTCTTTCGCCGGTCCACATGATCAACCTAATATCCTTTGAAGTGACCAGCAACAATATCCACCTCTCGATGATATGCTGCCATGAGCGGGTCCTTGGAATCCCAAGTACCAGACACTTGTTGAGCCACCAGGTCCGAGTCACCAAAGCACTTAACCCGGCTTAAATTCATCTCCTTAGCCATTCGAAGACCATGGAGTAAAGCCTCGTATTCAGCTGCATTGTTAGTACAAGGGTTAAACAGAGAACATAACAAAACTTATCACCTCGTGGGGAAGTTAACACGACTCCAGCCCCCGAGCCCTCCAATTGCCTGGATCCATCGAAATGAATAATCCAATAAGTATGATCCGGCTTTTTTCGGCGCTTGTAACTCTGTCCAGTCATTGATGAAATCCACAAGCACTTGGGACTTGATTGCCGTACGAGGCACATATTTTAACCCGTGAGGTCCAAGCTCAATGACCCACTTGGCAACCCGGCCAGTTGCTTCCCTGTTTTGGATTATGTCTCCCAAAGGGGCAGAACTGACCACAGTGATGGGATGACCCTGAAAATACTGCTTAAGCTTCCGGCTTGCCATGAAAATTCCATACAACAGTTTTTGCCAATGTGGGTACCTCTGTTTGGACTCAATAAGCACCTCACTGATATAATAAAACGGCCGTTGAACCGGATATTCCTTCCCAGCCTCCTTGCGCTCCACCACAATGGCTACACTGACAGCCCGGGCATTAGCAGCCACATATAACAACAACGGCTCTTTATCGACCGGAGCAGCAAGGACAGGTGGCTCAGCTAACTGTTTCTTCAAGTCCTCAAACGCTGCATTAGCAGCATCACTCCAGACAAAATTGTCCGTCTTTTTCATCATATGATATAGAGGGATAGCTTTCTCTCCCAATCGGCTGATAAACCGGCTCAACGCTGCAATACGACCCGCCAGACGTTGAACATCATTGATACACGCCGGTTTAGCTAGAGACGTAATAGCTTTGCTCTTTTCCGGATTAGCTTCAATGCCCCTGTTAGACACTAGAAACCCCAAGAGCTTGCCTGCCGGTACACCAAAAACACACTTGGCCGGATTAAGCATCATCTTATATACCCGGAGATTATCAAAAGTTTCCTTCAAATCATCTATTAACGTCTCCTCTTTTCTGGACTTCACCACAATATCATCCACATAAGCATGAACATTGCGCCCAATCTGATTATGAAGAGAATTCTGCACACACCGCTGATAAGTCGCCTGGGCACTCTTGAGCCCAAAAGGCATAGATACATAGCAGAAGGCTCCAAAGGGAGTTATAAAAGCTGTCTTCTCCTGGTCCTTAACTGCCATTTTGATCTGATGATAACCAGAATAAGCATCCAGAAAACTCAAACGCTCACAACCCGCTGTAGCATCAATAATTTGATCAATACGAGGGAGAGCAAAAGGATCAGCTGGACAAGCCTTGTTCAAATCTGTGTAATCCACACACATACGCCATGTGTCGTTCTTCTTGAGTACTAGCACCGGGTTAGCCAACCACTCAGGATGAAATACTTCGATC
This sequence comes from Triticum aestivum, assembly GCF_018294505.1. NCBI lineage: Eukaryota > Viridiplantae > Streptophyta > Magnoliopsida > Poales > Poaceae > Triticum > Triticum aestivum. The sequence goes on along the minus strand of NC_057814.1, from coordinate 475,778,890 downwards.
ATAAACCCAGCCGCCAAGAGCTTGGCTACCTCCTCACCAATGGCCTTGCGCCTTTCTTCATTGAAGCGGCGGAGAAACTGCTTGACCGGTTTAAACTTGGGATCGATATTAAGAGTGTGCTCAGCGAGTTCCCTCGGTACACCTGGCATGTCAGAAGGTTTCCACGCAAAGATGTCTCGGTTCCCACGGATGAACTCGATGAGCGCGCTTTCCTATTTCGGATCCAGGTTAGCGCTGATGCTAAACTACTTGGATGAATCGCCAGGAACAAAATCAACCAGCTTAGTCTCATCAGCCGATTTAAACTTCAAGGCCGGATCATGCTCTGTAGTTGGCTTTTTCAAAGAAGTCATATCCGCCGGACCAACATTGTCCTTGTAGAACTTCAACTCCTCTGTTGCACAAACCGACTCAGCATAGGCCGCATCACCTTCTTCACATTCCAAAGAGATCTTACGGCTCCCATGTACCGTGATGGTCCCCTTATGACCCGGCATCTTGAGCTGCAGATAAACATAACAGGGCCTTGCCATGAACTTAGCATAAGCCGACCGTCCAAACAGGGCATGATATGGGCTCTTGATTTTCACGACTTCAAAAGTCAATGTCTCTGATCTTGAATCATGATCATCTCCAAAAGCAACCTCCAGAGCTATCTTACCAACTGGATATGCCGATTTACCAGGCACCACACCATGGAAAATAGTGTTCGATGGTTTAAGATTTTTATCTGTCAACCCCATGCGATGGAAGGTTTCATAATAAAGGATATTGATACTGCTCCCTCCATCCATGAGAACCTTGGTGAACTTATACCCTCCAACCCGAGGCGCCACCACCAATGCCAGATGACCCGGATTATCAACCCGGGGCGGGTGATCCTCTCGACTCCACACAATGGACTGTTTCGACCGGCGCAAGTAACGGGGCACTGCCGGTTCAACGGAATTCACTGCCCTTTTATGAAGCTTCTGATCGCGCTTGCACAGGCTAGTGGTGAAGACATGATACTGCCCACTATTCAACTGCTTCGGGTTGCTCTGGTAACCCGTCTGTTGCTGCTATTGACTTCCCTGCTGATTATAACCACCCTGGTTACCCTGACTGCCTTGATTGCCATGTCCGCTCTGATTACCTTGAAATCCTGAGCCAGAACTGCCTCCACCATAACCCGGCCCATGAGATCCGGGTCCTGAACTGCCGGGCGTTCCATGATCATATTGGAAAAGATCTAAGTTTTTGAACTCCCGCATAATAAAGCAATCCTTCCAGAGGTGCGTAGCTGGCCTTTCTCGCGTCTCGTGCCTTGGGCAAGGCTGGTTTAACAGGCGTTCAAGATTGACACCTGATCCTCCACTCCGCGGGGGCGGTTTACCCTTACGACGCTGACCATTATTCTGTGTGTTGGTGTTAGCCACAAAATCTAAACTGTTATCCGCTTTAGGCTTACCGTTGTTTCCATGGCCCGCCGGGTTATGCTGCTGCCCCTTGGTGCTGCCGCTCTTCTTTCCCTTTCCCGGCTTTTCGTCCTCGGACTCGGGGTCCATGGTACTATCAGAGTCGGCATACTTAACCAGAGCTGCCATAAGCGTTCCCATGTCATTGCAGTGACGCTTGAGCGGTCTCGACTTCAGCTTCAGAGGCATGAACCGGCAATTGCCCTCCAACGTTAAGACTGCTGTATCGGCATTGATGCGGTCCGATGAATGCAAGATTTCCGAAACCCGGTGCACCCAATGGGTTGTCGATTCGCCTTCTTCTTGGACACAGGCAGCTAAGTCCACAATTGACATGGGCTGCTTGCACGTGTCCTTGAAATTCTGGATAAACCGGGCCTTTAACTCAGACCATGACCCAATGGAGTTAGCTGGCAAACTTTTCAACCAAGTGCGAGTTGTTCCTTCCAACATCATGGTGAATTATTTAGCACATGCCACATCATCCACATCCAGCATCTCCATCGCCATCTCATAACTTACGACCCATGATTCGGGGGGTAAGTCGGCAGTGTAATTGGGCACTTTACGGGGACCCTTGAAATCCTTGGGCAGCCGTACATTATGTAGAGCCGGGGTGAGACACGGCACCCCCAAAGAACTGGAGGTAACTCCTGGCTCCACCGAAGTTGTTGGACGAACCGGGGTAAGCTGACGGGCCGCGTACTGCGCCGCTAACTCGGCCTCTCGACGAGCTCTACCATGATCCACCAAGTCTTGAGCATTAGCACCACTGCCCGCCGGGTTAAGCCCTCGAGGCGGGTCATGGTTCCGCGCACTGGTTGACACGGCCGGTTCATCAATGTGCCTGCTGTAACTCCGGCTTGGGCGGGGGGTGGAATGAATCCTCTCGCGGCTGTACGAATAAGCCTGCTGCTGAGTCAAAGCTGTTTGAAGGAGCTCCCTAGCCCGTCGTGTCTCAACCACCACGGGGGAGTCGCCTTCGACCGGGAGGGCCGCCAATCGTGAAGCGGCAGTGACTATGTTATCCAAGGGGTTGGAGTAATGACCCGGAGGCGTCGACACATGCTGTGACAGGATATTCTGACGAGGCGGATCCATTGTGCGCGGCTGGACCGGCGCCCCCGTTCCAGGTGCTTCTACCCGGTTTACCACTGGCTGGTTGCTGGTTCCTGCTCCTGGCGTGTTAAAGAGATTCCTTGCCTCGTAAACCGGAGGCAGGTGAGACCGGTACCTTCTCCTCATTACATCATTTGACGCGTTCTGATCCAACATAAGCCGATAAGCCTGTGCATCCAACTCGGCCCGCTCTGCAGCCATCCTGGTGTTCTCAGCTGCACAGGTCTGCCTTGGCTTGAGCTATCTGATCCTTTACCTTCGCAACTTCTGCGTTATGCTGATCCTGATCCGCCGGATTAACCTCAGCCGCCAGCAGTGTTGCCAAAGTGTCAAATAAATCGGACAAAACCTGAACCGGCGGTTGCACAGGGCCTCCTTCCCCAGCTGTTGTCGCCGCCGTTGAACCAGAGATCATCGCCGTTGTGGTCGAAGAGTGTTGCGCTGACTGCATACCGGCCATGAAGATCGCAACTCGGCTCGGCGGATCGAGGGGGTCCAGAATACTCTCGCCATCGGAACAGCCCCCAAACCGACCATCTTGCAGTTGGTACAATGACTCGGTCTCTCCGGTGGACGATTCGTCATCAGAGTAGACGACGGTTTCACCACCAGATACTGATCTATCCTCAGATTCCACTCCGTGGATGACTCCCATGAAGGCACGCTTCATGGCAGGCCGAACCCGGGCGGGTCTCGCACGCTGAGCCGTTTTGATGATGTCGGTGCAGATGTTCGGCTCAGGGCCCGGCCCGCCAATCTTGCCAATGAAGACGTGAATGCCACCAAAGGGGCCCCGGTACCCATACTCAATTGAGTCGGCCTCGGGGGCCCAGCCTGCATTGTCGATGTAGAGCTTGCCGTGACGACTCTTGGTCATCCGGCCTACCGCGTATCCCTTGAGCCCTTCGAAGTTGCCCTCTAAGAACTTGAAACCATCGTGCGATAGCCCCACGATGGGCGTCAACTGTCGTGGGTTAGTCACGGCAGATGTCCTAGTGTGAGGACTTAGTCGTGGAGCCATCGCGACGGGTAAGGGGTTAAAGCAGGACAAAGGACGCAAGGAGTTTATACTGGTTCGGCCCCTTAAGGTGAAGGTAAAGGCCTAATCCAGTTGATGTGGAATTGCTAGGGTTTCGATGACCAGGGAGCGAACCTGCTTGACCTGGCTCTCGAGTTGTTGTTTGTTGTCCTTGAACCGCCGCCGGGTCGTCCCTTTATATACACAGGTTGAGGCCCGATGGTTTACAGAATCCCGATCGGCTCATAAACGTGTCCGGCTCGGTTTGTACCCTTTCCTATCTTACAACATAAGCTACACATCATATGGCGGTTTATGTCTACGGGCCCTAACACGCCTTTCGGCCCTGGGCCTTTAGATCTCTACAGTAAAGCGCCATACTCCTTGTCTTCATGGGCTTCCATATGGATAACTCATTATGGGTATAACCCGGCCCCTCCTGGGCGGTTTATACTCAGTAGTTATATCCCCAACAAGCACCGACAACTAGAATGAGTGTGTGAACATGAATGTAATATCGGTGAGAAATACGTACTCCCCCAAGCTTGGGCTTTTGGCCTAAGTTGGTCTACGGCCACTGCTGGCCTGGCGGATATCCAAAGTTGTTGCTGGGGTCGTACTGAGACGCAAAAGCTACTGCCCGAAGAGCTGCAGCTTGGAGGCGAGCTGCCTCCATCGTCCTCTCATACTCGTTCGCCTCCTCCCTGGTTATAACATATCCATTTTTTTGCCTGGAAGTTAAAGAAAGTAGGAGCAGGGAGGGCAACATGGACAATGCGCTGTCTATCAAAGATTAGTCGGTACCGGAGGAACTGTCATTCCTCTCAAGAAACTGATGGCGAACCATAGCACTATAATCTAGATAAGCAGGAGGTAACTCCATATCATTTTCATGTATGGGTACACCAAGATAATTGGCTACACGAGTTGCATAAATCCCACCAAACAAATCTCCACTTATACCATTAAGATGCAACCATCGTGCAACAATGGCCCCCAAGTTATATTGTTTATCACCTAATACTGCACTCTTGAGGACACAAAGATCTGGAACACACATGTGAC